>NC_088606.1:64421771-64721771 GCF_036013475.1 Columba livia
GCAGTTCTCAGAGAATGCGAATCTGCTGGATTAACAAAGTCAAATCAGTGTTGTACCTGCCTCAGGAAATCTGTACACCTGGACAGCCCCGTAATCAAACAGCTTATAGCCCATATTCCTTATAGCCCTTATTCCTTCTGCCCCAAGCCATTATTTGTTACCTTGGAGAGAATCAGCAGAGCTTTCCCAAGTATTAATACATCCTCTCTGCAGTTTGTTTCTACCCCTGTGCTCTGGTACAACAAAGGTAAAAGCACCTTTTTTTTTCCTTTTGTCTTTTAGAGCATATCCCTTCAAACAATAACTGAGCATCCAAGAAAGCAACACTTTGCATTTGAAATATAAATCTGCAGGGCGGGGGAAATAAAAGACGGCAACAAATTAAATCCTCCTCTTCTCTAGAAAATAATACTGCTTTTGTCTTAGTGAACATCCTTTATCATTCAGATATGCTGCTGCAGCACTCAGCCGTGCCAAACATCTATTCAAAGGGAATTCCTTTTGATTTTTCCCTTTATTCCATACCTCATACAATGTTCCAAGACAGCAATCATCTAAATGATTATTCAGCTGGATAGTCCCACCATTATCTTAATTGTTCACCCAACCTTGCTGCAGTCCTTGCAACCACCACTGCTTATTTCAAAACTCCATTTTCAGCTACTGGGTAGGAATAAAAAGCTTTAACCCTGGGGTAGAAACAGTGAAGGAAAAATATTATATTAAATATTTAAAAGGTTATTTAAGAGAAGAGAGAGGAGCAAATGATGTGGTTATTAGTAAGTATCTTCAATCAATTTTAACACTGAATGAACAGATACTATAAGATACTGATACATATGCATATTATCAAGCTAAAGGTTTGGAATCTTTTATCTGAGATCTTCCCTAAGTTTGTTGGAAAGGATATTTCTATTTATATATATGTGTGTGTGTGTGTGTTTTATATATCTATTTCGGTATTGCTGATTGTTTTAAATGTGTCTTTCATGAAAAAAATCACCTATTAAAAGGAGTATAGTGCTCCTGACAACTTTTTAATTGTGAGTTAACAGCATATATTGACGAATAATAAAATCCCCCTGCAAGTGCACCTTCACCAATTCATAGAAAATAAAATTTGGGGCGAAGGAAAAATCTAAGCAAAGACTGGACAATCTGCAGACAATTGGATCCAGTGGGATTAGCTGATTAAAAAAGCTTTACTGCTGTAACCATATCTTGTGAGGGGTTAGGTCTGCTGTTTCTCATCACTCATCATGTGCCAACACTATTATATTCCTCTAAATGTTTCCCTTTATGTTCTTCCAGTTTATAGATTGCCTTAGTGAAGAAACACAAGGGAGGTGACAGCAGGGTGGAAGGTTTTTTTTCCTTCTCAGATTTACTTAGCAACAGCTTCAGCAAACAGCAGTCGGTGCGAGTTTACCTACTTGATTCTGCTGAAGTCGGAGGCTCTGATACGTTCTCCTGCATGCACGTACACGCCAGTCCTGGCAGGACTGCAAAAATGAAAATGTAGTTATTCTGCCTTTCCCGAGGGAGTGTAAGGACAGGGCTACAGGTCCAGGCCACTTCATTCTTACTGGGGAGGGGAACCCAGAAATGGGTGTCTGGAGCATCTTCCCACCAAGCTGAACAGGCCCTTAGAAAGCAAAGAACAGGGAATCTCTGAAGCTGTTTTCTCTCCCAGCAGATGGTGATTTATTCCTGAATAACGAATGCTCATAGAAAGAAGGTCACCTTTGCATCCCTTTCACATCGCAGGCTGGATGAGACTGAGCCAGGCGCGAGGGCTGTGCCCAAACCACTGGCCTGTCAGGTGGGGCTCGGCCAAGCCCCCAGTTATAATGCTTACACAAGTTTGGTACTGAAACTAGTGTGAACCTGTTGCAAAATAGAACAGAACGATATTTTGCTTACATGATTCTGTTTCTCTTACCCAGTTTCTCTCAAGGATTTAGCTGGCTGGAAGATTGAGACATGATGAGTAAAATAGCAGTGATGACAGAGTGAATGAAACCTGCAAATCATAGAATCATAGACAGGTTTGGGTTGAAGGGACCTCCAAAGCTCCCCCAGTGCCACCTCTGCCGTGAGCAGGGACATCTTCACCAGCTCAGGTTGCTCAGAGCCCCGTCCAGCCTGGCCTGGGATGTCTCCAGGGATGGTTCATCCACCACCTCTCTGGGCAACCAAACAAAATATTCATTTAGTGATGTACCCATTTATTTTTTCTGAGCGTTAGGCAGCTCACTTGAGACAGTAGTAGATTTTGGTTCTTCACCCCCATTCCCAACTCCTACCTTACTTTCTGAACAACTCCATAGAAAACAGTGACTTAAAAGTGGGTGACATCTCTGCATAACATTTTGCAATTTTTCACTAATTTTCTGTCTCTACTTTTCTAATCACTGCCAATGCTCTCTTCAGGTCTCAATTGCTCTATTTTTTATCTAAGCATACACAAGCTATTTCTATTTCATTTTCCCATTATTTCTTAGCTAAAATGTTCCAATTATTTTGTCTTTAGTTGAAAGACTTCGCTGCTTCAAATTCACCCTGGGCAACTTCATTATTTTCCTTTCCAGCTATCTATCCTGAGTCAATTATGGGACCATTTTTTTGCTGTGTTACCAAAGCAATGATACTCCAGTTCAGTTTTCTAATACAGTGATAACAGTGTTTGACTCACTTTTTTTTAATTGCTCGTGGATTTCAATCTAATTTGTGAAATTCATTTGTATTTTAAATGTAATGAAGTGGAAATGTGGTGAAGTTTTAAATGACTAGAGGACATGGATCATCATTGCCACCGCGTTAACTTTGACCTTTGCATGTTGACCAAGCTGTCTACTGTAAAAGAGGCTCAATAAGTGGCTGATTTCTATTGATAAATGTACCTAGTTAGAGGCATCTCTAAGGCACTTGGCAGCACTGACTCAAAGAGCTGACCTTGATATAAGAATATTGTACCTCATTACAGTGAGAATAACACTGAGAATAAACACCTATTTTATAGGTGCTTATTTCCCATAGTATTTTGTAATCCTTTAAGTTTACAATGCATAAGTTATTATTAGGAACATAGAAAAACAACAGCTTCAAATGTTTTGGAGGTACTTAGATCTGCAGCAGAAAGCAATATTTGCATGTAATAATTGCCTCTAAAGTTCAGTCTTAATTTCCTTGAAATTTCAAGAAATCTTTTAATCTGGAGGCAAAAAGGTAGCTTTCCAGATTCCCCTGTGGTTTTCACTGTAAGCAGCGGATAAACGATGCTGATTCATGTTCCTTGCTCTGAATGATATAACAAAATTCTCATTCTTTCTGCAGGAGCTGCTCACGGCGGTTAACAACGAAGAGCAAGGTGGTGTCTTTGGGGACAGAATATGGGAAGGAGACCCAGCCTGTGGTTCCTCGAGTTCTGGAGCCTTCTCCTGATGGAGGACACAGCTCCTGGAGAGAGATGTGACTCCCATCTGCCCGTACGTACACACAATTTCTAAAGCACTGGGGCACTCAGAGAGTTGGAAGTCTATATGAACTAAATATTTAAAGTATTATTTTTTTTAATTTAGAAATTCAAATATTTCCTAAAAACACTGCTAAAACTTTAATCCAAGGGCTGTACATTTAATATAAATTACACTTGTTTAGAAGGATATATCACCTTTACTTCAAATACTATACTATAAATATTCTAAGATAGAATTAAGCTGTTGCAAGTGTCTGGCCTGTTTTCACTTTGCTGGAGACATCCTTTTTGAACGGTGTTCAGAAGGGGGATGTATCCCAAGGCAAAAGGAAAAGCAAATTAAGGGAAAAGAACTGCATTTCGGTCTTTGTGACCCTGTTGTGCTGACAAATGACCGAAGCAGCAGCATGGCCTTCTGTTTTCCTTGGTGGCTCCAGCAGATCTGACAATGCCCATTCCCCTCTGTCACAAATTCCATAGCCTGCTTTGAAAGCACAAGAACTTTGTCTACCGCCAACAAAGCCACAAAGGGGGCCTGGGCCTTTATTTCCAGCTGTTAGAGGTTTGGATTGCTACCGACAACACAAATAAGTTGTGTGTCCTCTGGTGGTGCACGCTGTTTGGAATTTGTACCATGCACACAGCTGCTATCCACTAAGTTTATTTTCAGATAATTGGAAAATGTCACCCAATCTGTTAATTAAATTCCAGTGGGGTGTGAATTAGAACACAGCCTTACCTGCCTCACACATTTTTGTTTCCTTCACAGCAGCTCTTTGTAAAATAGTACATGCCAGGAGTCTCTATTACTACCCTTTTCTTTTCCCCCTCCTTACCTTGCTGTTTGTTAGTCATTCAATGCATCTTGCAGGGTCTTTCATAGCTTAATAAAATAAATGCTTCGCTAGCATGTTTCATAGTAACATACATACATAGGATTTGTGCTTCCTACAAGCCACTGCTATTAATTTACATCAGGAAACAATTTTGCTTCACAAATACGCAATAAGAGAAAGTCATTGCTCAAAGTCACTGTGGCCTGAGTAGTCATATCAAGAATTGTCTAATAGTAAGCGCTCTGGAAAATAAGGAATTTAAGTATTATTATCCACTTGATGCAAGTGACTAGTGAAAGAATGGTATACCTTGATTAAGTGTAGAAACTGGTGATGGAGCCTGACATCCTTGATGAATTATGTTCAGTCACAGAATGTGCAGTTTCACATGCAAGAGGAACACAAAGCGCAACTTTCAGCTCATGGCTGCAACCAGCCCTGAAGGTGGTTCTTCATTCTCTTCTGAGGTCTTTCTGGAGATATGTATATATCTGTATTGTGTGTGTATCTATATGTATCTATATATATATAGATATATCTATATATATCTATATATATCTATATATATCTCAGGGCTCAGGGTCAGAACATATCAAAGCTTTCCATTCTAACAGTCTTTCTGTTGCTCATTCACTACTTCTCTCATTTTTCCTGCAAACCAGTTCCAAGGAGGTTTAGCTCAGAATCTACCAAAGTTGCTCTCTTATTATTTTAAATGACCAACAGGAGATGATCAGCTCATGCTAAAATAATCTCTCACTGAGAAACGTGGAATAATTTAGGAGCTGAAGATCCTGTCGTTACGCGTATCTGGGGGAGTCTGTATTTGAATAATGCCAATTAAAAGTGCTCTTAGAAGTAGATGAAATAGGAATAACTTCTGAGGCCTGTGTTGCTTTCTAATTATAGCTCGCTCAGAACTCGCAGTCCCACGGCACCCAGCACTACCAGGGGTTAGAAATGGCATACACTTCCTAGATGACTTTCACTGAATATTTCTTTCTGTCGTGTTGAATTTCTAGTGGTTCCATAAGCCTGCGTTTGACTGCTCCATCACTGGGCTGCCAGCATTTCCTCTAGGAATCAGTTCTGTACACTCGTACACTTTTTTTTTGTCAGAAAGGTTTTCTGCTATGAAACCAATGCTGTTTTTTTGATACCATTTTGTTGTTTCTACTCTTTGATGTCTGCATTTTTAGCTGTTGATATCTCATTTAGACTTTACTTAGTCACGTTCATTCTGTTTAGCCCTTTGTCATTTAATAACTCCTGGCTCCCAACAGGTTTTGTTGCTCTTTGCCAAAGTTTCAGTAGCAGCTTGATTGATGCAAAGTGCCAAAGAACCAGCTATTTTTTTGAGTTGGAGATGCCATGGTGAGACTGAATTTTCCACATATTAAAATACTCTTGATAGATCTGAAAGACATCCCACATCCGTAAGAAAATTCTTCTGAAGTCAGATGAAGGTAGGGGCAAAGATGGGGGTTGTCCATGTTATTGGAGTCATCAGCATCATCCATTCTCATCCTTCGGGATGTTTTACCAGAAGCAGAGCCTTGGGCAGCCCTTGGGGTGTTCAGAGACCATGTCAATGCCATAGCAAGGAAGGGAACCGGCTCTATCAGCTCTCCTTCACTTCTTTCTGATGCAGCAGCTGGTACTTGCTCAATATTGCTTTGAATATTCCCACTTCAGTCAACGAATAGCTTTAAATAAGGGAGTTGCACTCTGGTTCTTCGGTGAATGCGCTTCTTTTCACAAGGCAAAGTACCTACAACTTCCCTACAAGCAACCCACTGAATTTGCTTTTATCTTCTACCACTGCTCCTTTCCAGGCTTCTTCCTTCAGCCTTGCAAGTTCCTTAGGGCCTTATCTGAGGAACTAAATTTAAGCCCCAGCTCCTGCAAGCTGAGATACCGACACAGACTAAGTCCAGAGTCCCGCGGGAACAGCCAGGATTACCTAAACATTAAATTTCAATAAGGTGAGAACTCTCTATCCAGAGCATATGTCACATCATCTACTTGGCTCTATCTGTTGAATAAGCACAAATAAGCAGGGAACATATTATAGTCCATTTAGGGGGATCCACTGTCTTCTCGTCTCATTTCCAGCTGATGTGGGTGTCTCTCTGTACAGGCAGGGATGGAGCAGCCCTGCTAAGCTCCAGAAGACAAAGGGCTGTTTTGTTGTGTTGTGTTAGTGAGTCAATAGGACAATTCCAAGTGACATTTGTTCTTCAATGCTTGTTATTCCAGAAACAAGCTGCTGGAAAGGGTTCTGAAACTGCAGGATCTCAGGCATTTTCCCCCAGCACAAACTACATGTGCACACATGGAGTTCATCTGGCTTGGAGCATCGGCGTGAAGGTGGCATAACCACATGGATTTTGCAGCGATATCCCGTGGTGACAGGCACGTTGCTGGGAGCTGGATGCGACTCCTGATCTCCTGCTGATCAGGTAAGTGTTCGGTTCCAGTTCTATTGCTTTTTCCTTCCACAAGTACATGGTTGTCTTGGATGTTTTACTATCAAGTTCTAGCAAAAAAAAGATAAAACAAACCCAAACTATATGAATAAGATGCCAGAGAAAAGCAGAACATTCATAATTTAAGGATAAATAATAATGTTGCTGGAAGGTAAAAGCACTATGGAAGTTATTAACTACAGTGGTAATTTCTATTTAAAATGGTAATGAAAAGCAGTCTGCTCTGTAACCAGACTGCTAAATATAGGCCCAGGGTAAATTTTCAATCAAAGCAACACCACTGGTATGAGCTAGCTTGCCCAGAGTTTACCCAAGAACCTGGTATTTTGCTTTCCTGCATATTGCATTCTGAAGAAGTGTCTGGCAGACTCATAGAGTTGATGGGCACCACCTGCTGGTCTGTTCTGACCACTGGTTTTGTTGGAGTCACACCGTGCCCCCCTTTTCTGCTGAGGTACAGCTCAGGTCACGTACCCTCTCTTGACTGTGCTTAGGGCTTTCTGAGGGAAAAAGATGCCGCAGTTGTGCCCAGTTACATCCTTGGCTCTCTCTGCTTTAAGTCACTCAGCAAGTTCCTCCAGTTCTCTTACATTACATAGTTCTTTGTGCCCTTCATTCAGTTTTCTTTTTCGCCAGTTCATGTTATCATCCTCCTTTTGCCTTCTGTTCCCATCCATTATTTGGTTGACTACTTAAAATGCACAGATATTGGTATCGTGCCCAGGGAAAATGGAACAAAACCAACCCTGCTCAGACATGAACAGGGAACCAGTGGCCTGTAGAGAAGCCTGAGAGGAAATGATTTACATAAAACAGGCAGATTAATGAAAATAGAAAACTGATCTCACTGGGAGAAGGACAGTGAGGACCCCTTAACAGTTGTAGAGATCTCAGCTGATGCTAAATTAAAAGACATAATTAGTATTTCTCCTCACACATCTATGTCATCTTCAGAAACGCAAGACACTAAACCCTTGATTAATTTATAAAAACGAGAGTCTCTGCTGAGTGTTATACAATGACATAGAGCAGACTTAGTGCTGGGGAGAGCGTCAAACACATTTATTTTATTCCATTGTTATTTATTTCGCTCTCCCTCCAGCTTCTTCCCTTCCATTCATCCACCATTTTAATGCTCTGTTGTATTTTCAACTTCATTGCGAGGTGAAAAACGAGCGTGAGGTCAGAAAAAACAGAGAAGAACTAGTACTAATAATTTTAGGAAGGATGATTTTTCCCCACCATCTAACTCCTTAACCATGCTCTCTTTAACAAACAGCTCTCTAGACTTCATCACCTACTGTGCAAATACTCATACAGGTGTCATAGATGTTCTTATTCTAAACAGGGGAAATCACAGCAGGTATTTGCAATCTATGTTATAATACAGGCCCTGAAAAATTCAACTTAAAATGCACTTGCCTCAGTGTAGGAATCTCTGCAAAGCCAACAGAAAAATCAAGAGTTCTACGGACTATTGAGAATTTCCTCCAAATACAAACTTCGCCATATGCAACCAAGCTCATACAAAACTGTAATAGCAGCTGCCAGTACAGCTCAGAGACACACATTTGGTTGCTAGACCTTCTCTGTAGCACAGAATTCAAAAGACATTTTTTCAACCACAAAAAGAAAACCCAAGCCTGCTGTGTTGAGGTCTCCTTGTCTTTAGCCAGAATTTAGCAGATATGGTGGAGATGACTCGATTCCAGTGAAACTGTCAGTGTAGGGATGCAGAGCAAACACAAGTTGCCTTTTACTGCCTCAAGGCACTAACGGCTGCAGCAAGGAAAAAAAGGTCTGTTTGGAAGGATAAAATTGTTCGATCAGTTCAGAAACATTTTTCAGGAGCCTAAAACTCAGAAGCCAGGGAGCAAAAATTATTATCATTATTTTTTTTTAATCAACCAAAAATGTGCTTAACCTGGCTTTGGTTTTTAAAGAAATGAGTAAGTTGTCAATATTGAGTCAGCTCAGTACTGCAACCGAGACAGTGGGTACGATTCTTCCCCCTTCAATTAGCCACAGCATGTTCATTAGTGTCAGCTGAGACAGCTGGGCCTACAAACTCTAAATCCCACGAGGAACCGCTGCTTAAGTTAGTTTAGTGCTGAACTAATTAATTGTAGGCAGTAAATAACCCATGAAGTAATGCAATGATTTAGATCACATTTACCACCACAGCAATCCTAACACCCATGGTCATGTTGGTCAGATCAGAGTGGAGGTGGTTCTGGGTTTGGTATCTACTGGTGTCCACAGTCATTGGCATAACTTGACTATTTGGATGACAATGTTCTGCTTGCCCACCCACATCCCTTCAGCTGAAACCCTATAGCACAAAGGCAAAGTCTGACATCCCAATTAGAACCCAGCAGCTCACATAAAAGGGATCTTAGTGCTCATCCGACAAATAAATCCCACCTTCTGCTGGCCCCCTACTTCCTTCACAGCTTTCTCCTTTCCACACTGTTCTCCAGCTTCAATCCCTGAAATCCAAGCTCCTCCATCTCCCCCTTCCACTTTGGGCCAGCACATTTCCCACAGTGGGAATACAACCATGTATTGAGCTCCACCTGGAGCACACTGGCTCTGCACCGCCCTAGATGGGAAGAAAACAGCCCCCCAAGGGAGGGAGCCGTGCTGGTGCTGTGCTAATGAAGCACTGTGGCTGATTTCACCGTAATGCTTAAATAAAAGCAGAAAAGGCACATAACCCTGAGCCTGAGGGAACAGAGCTGCTCCATAGAACTAAAGGGAGGAGATGAATAGGTGAGACAGTCTCTCATTACCAGACATGACTTCACCTATCGGCCTTCCTCTTGCCTCACAGCAATGACACTGGCCTTTTTCACAGCAATTCATGCATTTCAAAGGGCCAGCAGCACAAAAGGAATCTAAAAATAGGTTAAAGCCTGAAACCAAAGAGCAGCTGTTTCATTAGCAACAACAGAAGCAGAAGAGGAAAGAATTGCAGGAGAGAGCTCCCTAAGTGTGCCAAATGACTTGTAGCTTATGCTGTCTAACAGAAATTCCAGTATCTAGACACATTTGAGATGTGCACTGATACAGGTGGGACCTGACATGTGTGTGCTGTTTTTTTTACACCAAGGAAGATTGCTGGGAATCGGGGTCTCGGGACATGGACATCCTGTGTGATCAGACATCCCACAGGATCATCTTGCACTGGTAGAAGAAGCTCCAAATGACAGCAAGAGGTCATCAGTTGGGGAAAGATCCCAGCAGAAGAAAAACAGAGCCTGCTGGGAGCTGTGTCAGTGCTGTGCTCTGACACAACAGCTGGACCAACACTTGCAACTCACGTTTATAAAGTACCAGTTGTACGAGGTAGATTCTCTGCATCCCACCCATCCTTGGACATCTGCACTTCTCCTGTAGAGAAGAAATCCTTTCCATGCAGATCAGTGTTCACCATTTATCCAAAGACTCTGCAATTCATCAAAATGCTGATCACAACCTTGAAAGCACCCGTACAGGCCACGTTCTTCAGCTATCAACTTGGAATGATGATCTGAAAGTGGAACATAAATGGTGAGCAGAACAAAGTGAGGTTCAGCGTGCTCAGTCCAGCCAGGATTCTCCGTGTTAGCTGGGAAGAAAGCACATGGAATCCCATCCTATGTGTGAGTACACAGATATTCCAATTCAGAGCAGGTATTGGAATCAGTAAGACTGAGTCAACTCTATGGTATGAGAAAGGATGAAACAAGTTAAAGCTAAATCTTTCAGATTACGAAGCAAGGACAGAAGCTGGAGAACACATGGACACTGCATTGTTCTTAGACTAGGACCAACAATACTCTTGACAGTACAAAATAACCAGAGCCATCTCAAGCATTTGGCTGCCAAAGTCACACCTGAAGAGATGCTGCTATCTGGGAAAAGCAAAGCACAAGACAGCTTTCTGCACTGCTTCTCTCTCACTGTTTGCCTCGGCTTTAGCCTTGGAAGATACCTGGTGCTTTCAAGACTTTGGCACACAGGGTTAGAACTGATCCAATTAAGTCAATTAAGAGGTCCACATCTGAGCTACTTGGATTAGACTCTCTTTAAAGCTAATGGACATCGTACAATTCATCATGCACTAGAATAGACAGCTAGAATAGCACAGGTGAGTCATGCCTAAAAATAGCTAATCACCTCCATTAACTAATCAGGGAAGCCTAGAGTGCCCAGTTCAGCTGCAGATGTATATACATTGCCAGGTTTCTGAGGTGGTGAGAAGTGAATCCCACCCCAGGTTCCTGTCAGTCACTCAGCAGCAGGAACAACCCCTTTTCCAACACTGCCTGAAGATCAGCTGGGGAAAATACTTGTTTTGTGCTTTGCTGCCTTTCTCTGGCTGCCTCCCCCCACAGATACTTGAGTGCAAAGCCCAAGAATGTGCCAGTCAAGGCTGAGAGCACACACAGCTCCTTCCTTTTTTAAGGTATGAGATACACACCACTCCTGCAGATCAGAGGTACTGAAAACTGAGGCTTTCAGCCTTGGCTCTGCATCCACACCACCTCAGAAGAGCAAAGCACCACATGTCAGATGAATGGGATAAATCCCTGGCTGGCCAACAGCGCACAGTGCTGCCTGTTGTTCCTGCCAGCCCCCTCCTGCTGCTAACGAAGGATCAGCCCTGCAGTCGGCTCCTGGGGCTGAGGCTTTAATGCAATCTGGTGAAGAGGAGAAGTAGTGAAAGAGATGGTTGCCTTGTGATTATCTTCAAGGTAGGTGGGGAAGAAGAGAGAAGGTCCTGGTGTGTCAGGCCAGGAGGGTTTAACGATAAAACACTCTGGCAGTGGCCTGCAGGGATCATTATTTGCAGGAAAGTCACCTTTGGGGCTGGGAATCATATAGTGCTCTAGGAAAGAAAAGCTCTTATAACTGAGAAGAAAAGGCTTTCCCTCACAGGGCCTGACAATATCAGCAGGAAGACTTGCATGTGTTTGAAAGCTTCATTTATCCATGTTGTTAGCATCACCTCCAGAGAGGCTGCAGCGGGGGATGGAATTCTGCTGCCAAGAAAGGATGGGAAAATGGTTTGGGCAGCACAGCCCAACCCAGAAACCATATGTGACTTTTGTGCCAATTCCAAAAATAACAGCGTTTTTTTCATCAAATCTTCTTCCCACATCCCCCTACTATCACGATATGTTTCTCACGATCAGTGCTGCTCCATGACCACACTGGTACCCAAGATCTGTTTTCTCCATGGCAGGCCACGACTTTCCAGATCAGGACACACTTAGTGCTACTGGGAAAGCCCTTTGTTCACCCTCTGGGTTGCCCAACCCAAATACTTTTCTTCAGGCGTGAGATGCATGATATTCTTGCTGTGCTAAGATTTTTTATCTTGAGTTACTATGAGCAGTTAGCGTTCCTTCTCAGCACTGCTAGACAACTGGTTGTCAGGGAACATATACAGCAACCTTCCAGTACCTACAAGAAAGCTGCAGAGGGACTTTTTACAAGAGCATATGGTGATAGGAGAAGGAGTGATGGCTTTAGACTGAAAGAGGGTAGATTTAGATTAGATGTAAGGAAGAAATGGTTCACTGTGAGGGTGGTGAGACCTGGAACAGGCTGCCCAGAGAAGTTCTTGACGTCCCATCCCTGGGAGTGTTCAAGGTCAGGTTGGACGGGGCTTTGAGCAACCTGATCAGATTGTAGATGTTCCTGCCCATGGCAGTGGGGTGGAAACTAGATGATCTCTAAGGTCCTTTCCAACCCAAACCATTCTATGATATACATCTATGGATTGTTTCCCTGCTCGCAGTCTCTGGACCGTTCCTCTCACCTGAGATAACCCTCTGCAGAGCATCTCCCAGCACAGTACTGAACTCAGCACCAGAAAACCTGACGCTGGCCAGCTGTCCTCTGCTAGTGTGCAGGAACAAAGGAACAACACTCCCTGTTTATGCCCCAAGGGAATTGTGGGCACCAACACAGATATTTCCACTTCTAAGAGTACCCATTTGTACATATTCTTAATATAGTAGCATTTAGTCAAAGCTAGTTTGGAGTTATCAATAACTTACTGTTGCAAAAATGGATGCCTTTTGGGTGACTATGCCAATGAGAGCTGTGCAGATTCTTGGTAATTAGCCCTGCAAATACCATCATTAAACTTTAAACTAATATAAAGAAAATGTGCAACTGAGCATGCTAATAATAGCACCAGCCAGTTTCTTATACTGAATGTCTCCATAAAGATATTCTTTATAACACCTTTGGCACAACTGGGACCTTGCATAATTAAATTTGATTTCACTTTCTTACAAGTCTAAGCAGAACTGGAGATTTCTTAATTAGTTACAATTATTCTTTTCAGAAATGTGTTCTATTTAGTATAATCTTGTATTCATCTAGCCAAACACCATATGTATTTATTATTATTATCTCCTACTGATAGCTTTTTAGCTGAGACATTTTGACCGAGATAAATAACTACATGCCTCCCAACCACAACTTTTTGTGTGGCATCTGCTTTGGGTGGTAAAATAATTTACTAAGTGAAAAATAGCAGTTTATGGAGATAAGATAATTTGCCATTCTACCATTTTAAGTAGAGATAAAAATGCAGGCTGATTATCATCTAAATCTAACATTTCCACACCCTACCTCACCAAAAGCTGCTAATAAAGTGGCCTCGAGAGAACTTCCATTCTCATTAATGAAACTTCCTCACCTAATTACTTTTCCCTTCTCCTACAAGACAGTGGAGAAGTGGGCTACGGTTCTCTCTCCCTGGCATGTTGGGGGGAGATGCAAAGGTTGCCAGGCTAGTACCACCCACCCCCAAGAAGCCCATCCCAGTATCAGTAAAAGACGTTTACTGGTCCGTGTGGGTGCGATGCTCGGCGAGATGCCCCAACCGCAACCCACACCTGTGTTCTACCTGTGTTCTACCTGTGTTCCTGGAGCTGTGCGGTGCCAATTACAAGAGCAACAAGGCAAAAACTACTTCTGTTTTGTGCACAATTGTGCCCCGAGCTGAAAAAGCCCAGATGCGATCTCTCACAGAGTTCATTCAAGCAAGAGGCAGAGGCTGAATTACCAGCTAAAATGGAAATAAACTAAAAGTGGTAAATTTGAGAACAAAACACCGGAACTTATTTACTTCTCAAGAAATTAATGAGCCTCAAGAGCTCATAGGTTGCCAAGCAAATTAAATAAACATCTTTCCCTTTTAAAATCTGGGGAATTGCAGCAAGTAGAATTGACTTTATGCTTGTCTTCCCTCTGCTTCACTACAGGTACCAATCTGGTGAAATATAGAAGGGAAATGGCTGGACAAATCTATAAACAACATTAAACAAAGGAGCTAGAGCAGGTCAGGGAGTAGTACATAACTTTACGTATTATGTAAGTTATTTTGCCATAGCAATGCTTACCCTTTCTTTAGTGCTTTCTATTCGCAGATGTAGGACACAGTTTGCCTTTGGAGGTGATTCTATCACACATGAGGCTTTGAAAAGATCCACCAGCAAGTTAAAAGTAATTGAATTTAGAAAAGCACTTGTACTTACCAAATATACTGCAGGGTCTCCATGCTTTCTAGGTCAGTGCTGTATCTGACTTAGTCTGGAGTTTTCTCAACACCAACCACTCAGAAATCCTAAGAATAACACCAACATCATGTTACTTAAATAAATAATTATATCATTTTATTTACTTGCAGATTTTTATGAGTACAGGTTGTTTATTCTCCATGCTTTCCATGTTTTTTTCGGGGCAGAAGCATTAGAAATTTATTTGGGGGTTAGGGGTAAAAGAAGCTAAAGTTTTAGGTTACCAAGTTTCAGCTGGGACATCAAGAAGCGTACCAAGCCCGTCCCCCATTTCTTTAGGTTAATGAAACAATTGCAGCCAGTAACGATTATTTGAAAACTACCAATTAAATTGGTTTTGGTAGGTTTAGTCTCAGTCTCTTTCATCAAGAAATATACTTGACAAAATTGGTTTCAACAATTCACAAAGTTTAAAAGTTGAAATATAGTGTCTACCATGATACTTGTAGATGCACACACTTGAAAGGCAACCCCCCGACCATACAAAAATTATTTTGGTCCCCAAAGTTACTGGTTTACGGAATATAGTAGAATCCAGTCCGCAAATTTTAATATGCCAATGTCAAATAGAACAGATTAAACAAGGGGTTTCATGTTCGGCATATAAAGCTCTCTATTCTAGGTCACTGACAGTAACCCTTCATCATAAAGCAGTAATGAGCTTGATAGTTTCATTAAAATATTACTTCTTGTTGTGTATATTAAGGATGATTTCTTATCCTGTTCTCTTTATCTGTTTGTATTTGGCGCAGCTATTTCATTATTGATGTCAAGATGCAATTCAAAATTTAATGATTAATTTTCATGTAAATCTTTCTTGTTTAAATAATTGATGGGAAAGATGAGCACAAGCATTTGGAGTCAGCAATTGTTATTCCTTCTGCCTTTTCTGATCTTTGCAGCAGTCCTCTCCATCAAGCCCCCTAGAGAACACACCCTTGGGGGGAAATGGCTTGAATTACCCAGCCTTGTATCATTCCAGATGGGGAATTACCTTAATACAAATCTCTGCTCTGTCCTCCAAAATCTATACGTTCATCCTGCCTCCCGTATGGCTGAGTACCTGAATTTGCATAAAGTCCTCAACCTTCTGCATCATGAGGAGCCTGGAAAGCCACAGACAGCTGATCCTGCAGCTGGCCTCTTTGGCCAAATGTCTGTCTAAAATTGCTCACATTTAGTAAACGAGGCAAAAGGCCGAGCAGCAAAATGCTATTGCCCCACAGCCTCATCTGTGCTTGACAGTCAGGATGGAGTCGTGTTCCGCTCCTTTGCAAAGATCTTCCTCTGCTGGGTTCATGGATGTTGTTTCTGGAGACCCCAAACTGCTACCATAGCACTGAAAACTCCATCCAAACTCTTCCAACCCTGCTTTTCATTATTCAGTAAATCATCTTTACATATGTGGCCCAGGCCCGTCAATAAATCTCTGATGGCCCCTTAAGCCCCAAGGGAGAAACTATCGGGATCTACCAGGGCATCTCCTGGGCGAGAAACAGAGTCTCTGCCACGGTTTTAATACAGCTTGCATTATATGATTTTTCACAGCAATTAATATATTTAATAAAGTCATAGAGTGACCTCCTTTCATTCTCTTCAAGTTCAAAATTTCATTAAAATCTGAAAAAATACTCTGGACTAGAAAACAGACTATTCTATGCAAGATAAGTTAGCGGCTCCCTCCTACTCTGCCCTGCTAACATTTCAATATATAAGTATTTTCTTTTCAAGTTAAATAGAATTGTAAGCTGTAACAGGGAATAAATGCTATAAAGATAGAAATCTCTACTGCCATTTACGTGATGAGTTAAAAAAAAGTAACCATCTTTTCATGCTCGGGGGTATTTTTCCCTCAGAAGTCACTTTTTAATCTGATTTAAATCCAATTAAGCCTGAACATCTAAAATGAAGAGCAAGTTTTTGAATTTATGTATAACTGATTTAACTAATCACCGTCTTACTGCAGAGCTACTAAGCAAACAAACTATGAAAAATAAATGTGAAATTAGATCCAAATCGTAGACAGCCTTGATTTTGTTTCTAAAATAAATAAATAATCATTCTGCACAGGGCACGGGCCTCTGTTTGCTACCAGCAAGTCAAAGCTGCAGTTACATTGGAAAACTAGTGGTGAAAAATGATTTTATAGTTGAAAAAAAGTAAATGCATATTTTTACCTTCACATTTAGGACAGAAGGCGCTCGTGCTCCTCGATAAACCCTTCTCCAGGCAGCCCGAGGACGCTGCAGCCACTGGGGAAACCCCGCTGCCCCAGCAGCTCTCCCCTCCTTTTGGCTGGTGATACACGTAGCACTTGGCTTCTTCAGTTTCATAGAATCATAGAACCATTTATGTTGGAAGAGAACCTTAAGGTCATCGAGTCCAACCATAATCTATCTCTGGCACTAAACCATGTCACTAAGAACATTCATCTACACATCTTTTAAACCCCTCCAGGGATGGTGACTCCGCCACTGCCCTGAGCAGCCTGTTCCAATGCCTGACAACTCTTTCTGGGAAGAAATGTTTCCTGATGCCCAACCTGAACCTTCCCTAGTGCAACCTGAGGCCATTTCCTCTCATCCTATCACTTGAGAGGAGAGACCAGCACCCTCCATGCTCCAACCTCCTTTCAGGCAGTTGTAGACAGCGAAAAGATCTCCCCTTGTACATCATCATCAACCAAGAGTTCTGGGACCTTGCTGGCCAGTTGCTCCCAGCCTGGGAGGTGTCCAATCAGTCCCATCATCCCTCGTACCCTCCTTCTTCCCCTCGATGGAGCAGACGGGCATCGAGGCTGGATACACACCTCTGACACGATGGGCATCCACATGCCCCATGGCTCCCTGACCCATACGAAATATCATCCAACGCCTGAGCAACACTTCTTGCCCCCAAGCCATCTCCTGAGCAGGCTGCAAGTGCTGCAGAGGGGGTTTGTTAGGGAGGAGGGTTTGAAGGATGGGTCAGAAGCTCAACCCTTTCATGTCTGTATCTAGGAGCTTCTGTTCTTCCTCATTTGCCAGCATGGAGACTGAACACTAACCGCATCGGGCCATTTCCAGGTAACTGGGCCAGGTATCCCACACTTTACTCTGACTTCCTCATACATCAAGCAACTTTGGTAATCCAGGGATATTTCAGAAACATGTCTGAGACCCGGAAATCTCAGTTCCTGCCACGTCTTATCTGTAAGTTGAATAAAGAATGTGTTACTGTCATCACAACTCCAGCATCTTACAGAATACCATAATAGTGTAACTACAGGATAATAGAACTGTTAAAGCTCCCTGTCACCAAATATCTTCCATTAAAGTTGCTGTCTGCTTCACATGTGGAAACCACTATCTCATCGGTGGGATGACATAGAAATGCTGCCAGACACCGTGCAGCTCAACCCCTGATAAAGCAGCTTTCTCCGTGTGGGTCACAAGCTCCATAGCTGCAGGCAGAGCTCCTCCCAAACTGGCTATTACAAATTAACCTGTGCATCCCGCTTTCTTGAAGTAATCTTGCTGATATTTTTCCTTCCCCTCTCACACATGCTCCTATACATTGGAACTGGGAGATTGCATCTGGAAAAGCACTGTGCAGAAGCAGCTCAATCCTGAAATACCTGTTGGCCACCTATCAAAGTTCACATCCAGCTGCAAATTCTGCTTGCAACCAGCTCAGAAACCCTGCAGGTCTTCAACCTGGGCAATAAGAGTAAAGATGGCAAGCCCAAAATCACAGCTCTTAACTCATTGCCTCATTCCTTTCAATGAAATGAAGTTTTTTCTCCTCCTTGTTTGAACTACATAAGAGATTACAAAGCTTTCAGAGAGCAGAAAGTGGGAAAGCTCACATACGTGCTTTGGAGTTACATCTTAGGCGTGCATACGGGGAAAGAAACATACTCGGATTATTTCTTAAACCCTGGCACAATTCTGTGCGTCCAGCTTGGTGCTGTGGCAACAGGCAGCAGCAGTCAGCTTGTGCTGTGATTTGCCACTGATTTTTCTCACGGTTTAATGAAAAGATTACTCAGCTAGAGTTCGTCTTAATTTTTTTATGACACTTGTTTTGATTATCCAAAATCTACCACAGGTTAAAAAAAGCCTTCCAGGATTTTTAAGCTGCTTGAAGATTCTCCCATTCAGTCCATAACATATAAATGTTGCAATTTCTCATCTTGTTTGCAATCCCTACCTAATAACCCTTGGCACTGAAGGGGATTAAGCAACAGGATGATTTTTACAAATCATATCACACTTGCCAAGCATTAACCAAATGCCATTAAAGGGCTCAGCATCTGAGTTGAATTTGCAGGTATTTCTCTTCCTCCGTAAACAGTATTGAGGAGCCCACAGGCAAGAGCAGAAATGCAAGAGGCTGATAAGCAAACAAACCCCAGGTTTGCTCCCAGTGTTTGTCAGAGCTGGGTTTTAGTCCTGGACCTCCGCAGCACAGGAATCAGCCAGCCATATGAAATTGGATTCCTAAATTGCCGTGGTGCACTGTAAACTCCAGTATTGCTACTTTACCTGGTATCTTTAGGTGTGTTATACTCCAGTTAGCCCAGGTGTCAGGAGGGAACACATTTCTGTCCTTCTTTCCTTTAAGGTTGATATACTGGGAGATTCTTTTTTTCTGGGTAATTTCTTTCCCTAAATATTGACAGCAGGAAAACTGAAAGAAAAACAAACCATCAAGAGATGTGAACCATTTCCTCTCCGTTCTGGAAAAAGGTGAGGTAGTTAAAAGGTAATAAAAAGGGATGGATTTGTGAGAGAGCAAAATTAGCTATGATATATTTTAAAGCACTTTTGATATATTTATGAAAAGTCAAGATGTGCTTCAAAAAGAAATCCCAGTGCACTTTCAAAAAATTGCATGGTTTAAAAAAGATGCACTTACGAAATGAATCAACCTTTTTTAAAAAGAAATGTATATTTGGATTTATCATTTTGGTACCAGTAGTAGGGGACGTTTTGCTGCAGCAATCCAATTAGCACAACCAGATCTTCTATAAACTTGAGCACTCCAGCTTTAGAACAATAGGGAGAGACAGGTTTATGCACAAAGCGTTTTTACAGTATTTATTATAGAACGGTTTTCCCTCACCTGCCTGTACTGCAGTCACTGTAGGAAATGCAGAAAAGGAAAACAGGATGGCCATTGCTGATGGCGATGCTCCTTACTGATGAGGTGGCATTCATTATTGTCCCCTGCATAATTGGATTTAGGTATGTAACTATTTCAAATATCACATAAACTGTCAATTAAGTTCAATTTCCCACTTACAGGCCCATAAACAGAATAAAGAAAGCCATTGCGGGGCAGAGGAGGAGCAGGGGAGTGAGGCAGGGAAGGAGGAAAGCACAAGTTAAGAATTGCTTGAGCCTGCATTTGATTAAGAAAAATAAGGTACGGCAATTCATAGACACACAAACACGCTCCTATTATTCAAGGCTCAGCAAATCTCCCAGAGGACAGTTTAACAGCCACTATCTAACTTGTCCAGATGAAGCCCTTTTCCCTAATCCCCAGTCCTCCTGAGCTTTAATCCACCACTATTTAAATTTGTCATAAAATCTTTTATTTGCCTTGCCATGTTATTACCCAATCAGTAAGTATATTATGTCCTAATAACTTGTACGTGTTCACTTTGCTATGCGAGTCGAGGATAGGTTACTGTGCCTCCTGAGCCAGCTGTAAATAACAACACCGTATTTAAAAACCAGAGAAGAATTCGTGCAACAGGATCAAAAGACCCCGGTCCTCATCCTAGATCAGTATCAGGAAAAGACAGATCCTTTCTTCTTTGGCAAAACGATTTTCTTTTTCTCTTCCCCCCACTGTTTACTCAGGGCCGCGTTAACCCTTTCACTGCCCGCACCAGGCGGAAGGAGCCGTTTACCTCTCAGACGTGCGCGGGGATAACACCGTGCAACAAGTCGACTCGCAGGCTGGGTCAGAATCCAGCAAGTTGGAGACACTGACCTGCAAAAGAGGCAACGATCAGAAACTGAATTAAATTGATAGTGAAAAATCTATTAGCGTTCCCGAATCTGCTGCGGTTTGGGTGCACAACTCAAGGCAGGTGTGCATCACTGACTTGTGAAAAGTCTGTTTTCTTAGGAGAACAACAGTTTGAGTGAAAACAACCTTGTCAAGAGATAATGGTCTCCCCCCAGCCTGAACCAAGCAGCTATTAAAAGCCACCGGAATATAACAGGCAAATATTTACTGCATGTTTATTTAAATGTGCTACAGAGTCATCTTGAATTATAACGTCACTCCTGCTTCTAGCTGCATTTTTAACCTTCTGGAATTTTCTTCAAGTCAAGAGAATAAATCAGGCAGGGAAACAATACTGACCCTAATACTTCACTGTATGCTCAGTGGCTGCTAAAAATCCTGTCACCTCTTTGAGTTCTGCTAAAAGAGAACATGTTCAGTATTTTACTAAACTAACTGTATGTATTGAAAGTAACGGGTAAAACAACAAGACTCTGACTGCGTCTGGTATTAGGAGAACTGTCAACTTCTGGTTTGATGGTTTTTGACAGAGACAGAAGTTATAAATATCAGCAAGTGTTCTGCAGCCCTTCACTAATGTTCCCCCAGTGCAGTTTGTTTACTGCTTCAAGATATTAGACAGCCATATATTTTATTTTCCTTGCTAGTAGCCAATTTGCAAGAAAGCCAGTAATATAAAAATAGCTGTTTACTCTGTAACAAGAAGTACAGTACATTATCACTCAACTCTGATGTTGGTAGAGGATAGCAAATCAATAATCAGTTCTTATTCAGTAACTTTGTAAACCATCTGCTTCTATCATTGCAAAGCATGTTCTGCTGCAGCAAAGCCTTTACGGCCATACTAACAAACAATTTCCTTTATAAAAAGTCTAAGACAATGTTGTATCAAAATCTTTCTAATTGCCTTACCATTAAGTAAGGTTATCCAGAAATTCTGCATAAAGAGATAAACTGTAACTCCCCGTGAAAGCTCATTCTCATCAGAAAATATTTTATTTACCTTTCAAACTCAGAGTTTGTGATCAGATGATGTATTACATTATTATTAGATCCTATATGGCAATTTTATTATTACCATTTATCATCTGATCGCAGTGGGCCCAAGACGTGCACCGACCTCGCTCCAAAGAGTCCCCTCTCTGCACAGCTCTGTCCGGAGGTGACTGCTCGGCTCACCCACCTGCCTCAATTTAGGCACCCAGGACTCCTTGTAGAAGCCCCAAAGGTACCTTCTGCTCTTCACTAACCATCTAGGGAGCTCAGCACTCATTTCAAGGTACTGTTCTGTTAAGTATCTAACATCTGAACACCTTGAGAATAACTATACAGTCACTGCAAAGCCTCAGGCATCCCACAGAATATTTAATGTTCTGCCAGGGATGAATGTGGGATGGGAAGGGCAGATCTGCAAGCAGAACTTAATTTGGAGCTTCCAGCCTCCAGTAATCACTTTTAAGCTGCCAGTCGAGTCATTGGTTTCCTCAGCGAGTTGACTGCTCGTTAGAAAGCAATGAACAGTGTAGAGACTCGGGATCCCAGTCCTGCTCTGTTTTACTTACAGCCCTTTGCCTCACCAATAAATCTTGCCTTTCCATCCCCAACCAGGCAGAGCCAGCCCCACTGTCACCACACGCATCCTCAGCAACTAAACCTCAGACTCCATAAATTTTACAAAGCCGCCAGAGTTTCTGCCCCCTTATCTTCTGTAAATAATTCTGCACACACATACATATGAGAATACGGCATCTCCAGGACCGAAACTCCTGCTCTTGAACCTTCTCCCAGGGGCCAGGGTCAGCAGCCGCTTGCCACAACCCAGCCAGAAGGTGGTGTCAGGATTTATTCCCAAATAAAACCACAGCACAGAAGGCTGGAACAGTTTTAAACCTCGGGTGCCCACATTCTAAAGACAAGGGAAAAAATATCTAATAATTTTTTAGTGTATTGAGTCCTTTGGACTACTTTTCTTGGTCTCCTTGGCTTAGGAGTCTTTCCTATAAATCACTTCCACATTTAGTGTCACCAGCTTCATGAATACATTTGTCTTTGCTAAAAGCATCATTGCCTGTGTTTATATTACCTGGCTCTTCAAGCCATGTGTTTCTCTTGTTTCTTGTTTAAACTGCCCAATGACACCGTATTTCCAACATTAAGTAATATTAGTTTGAATTGCTTGATTTGAGCTCCACTTTTCTCTCACGCAGAAAGCCAAAGGAATGTTTGTAACCTAAAATATTCAGTGATGTCCCATTACACATTTGATAACAGCTTTCCAGTTTGTGAACTGTTACCTCCTCTTTGCGTCTGGTGCTAGCCGAGCTTAATAAACCAGTTCTTTTTGCTATAGGCAGTACTCTCATATCATAAAAAATGCAGAAATCTCATTCTGGAGTTACTGCTCACTTTGACATAATGCTTTATTTTCCTTTTGGTTCTCTCCTTTCCATTTGCAAGCTTTGAGGTAATGATTTTTCTTGCCTCAATTACTGAACATCACCCCATACAGAGAGAAAATTCCATTAACCGGGATCTTTTTTACTACACTACTCTGAAATTCTTTTGTCCACTTCTAAACCATCTTCATTTAAGCTCCCAAACCTCTTCTTATTTTTAAGCTATCACAAATCATTTAGCTAATCTAAATTAAGATGCAATAAGCACACAACCCAGTCACACATCATGACTTTTTAAATTTAATGTTTTGCTGATCAATTTATTTCACTTTGCTTACACTTGCTGAAAGATACTTTTTAGATAGGATGTATTTTCTGAGTTGAAAATGCTCCAGCACACACTTTTCTGATGTGCCACGGAGCAGTTAGACCACACCATGACTTACCACCATGCTGCTACATGACTAGTTTTTCTCCATTAAAGCCAGTACTACGAATTTGGCAGTGCTACTATACTATGACATTCCCATTATGAACTAAAATTGCTAAACGTATACACTTTTGTATTTGTCTGCTCGGTGACAAAGCTTTAATGTGTTTGTCTTTAGGCTCTTTTTCTTGTTGTCTGGGGCTTTAGGGGAGGGTTTTCCCTAGCAGGTTTTTGGGTTTTTGTTTAGTTTTTGCTTACACTTGGACACAAGAGTTGGTCATAAATTCAAAGTGCAAACACTGGAAGGAAAGTAGGTCAGCACAAGCACCATGTTTCACTCCTTTCCAAACACAGACCCATCTCCAGCATCAGCTGCCTCCCAAAAGCTCTCAAACTCCCATAAAGGGAATTCGATATCTCTAGCCCATTATTTTCAAGGAAAGCTCAGATGCACATTCAATCTTGGCAACACTGAGCTTGGCCTGGACCACAAACATCAATCAGAAATTTTAGTTACTTGGGCATCTGCCTTTCCAGTGGCCTCTGTGGCCCAGGACAGGCTGGAGTCTTACCAACAGCAATAATACAAGTTCAGCAGTGAAACCCCCCAGATCACTGAAAAATGTACATTTTTCAAAACACTAAAGCTTATATCTTAATTTCAGCACAGCTGGTGTGTGATTTTTTGAACATGTGGGACCGACATTTCTCATTCCTACCCTTGTAGTGGATCAACTCACCTGAAATAGATGGCATACATTTATTTTCACTTGAAATAGTGTTACTTAATCTAAACAAGCTTGCTCCGTAAATACTATCTCAAACATTGACAGGTGACACAGAATGAGATGGCTACTCAGACGTGAAAGGGTCATCAGGGATAATTTCTTTTTCCCCTGTTTTAGAGGATATATATGTGCACACCATAATCTCATATAGCTGTCAATAATGCTTTAATTTGGGAAGAGAAATAGCTTTGAACTCCTACTGAGCAATACTTAGAGAATGAAAACCTTCATCTCAATGCCTCTGAATTTTGCAGGCATACCAAATTGTGGCAGACACAATTTACACCATCCTGCTTGTCCCTAAATACGTTCTGGTGATGTCTGAAGTTCTGTTAGGGGTTGATGTGAGACTGCTATAACATCAATAACAGGCTCATTTATCCCCCTTCTGCAGGTCTGTCAACATGGCTTCAGGTACAGACATATTCTTGGTTTACAAAATGCATTTTCAGAGACTGTTGGGGCAGTTCTGAGAACTCCAGGCAGAAAGGACACAGAACACACCGTGCTCAGGGACAGCCTGGAGTAATTCAGATAACAGACATAGAGATCCCTTGTTCCCTGAGAGAGAAAATATTTATGCAAGAGGTCATTAAAAAATTTGAGGTGCTCTACCTGCAAGATAGGTAACTGATTTGGTCTGCCTTCCTGCAATATTGATATTTCAGACTGAGCTCCAGACCACACTTATAGCTATGACTAGAACTTTAAAAAGTGACATCTGAATGAAAAGAAATCAGTTATGGTTCCAAATTTCCTTTTTTCTATAGGCATGAAAACAAATATTTATTTTGCTTACTTTTCATGTTACCTGCTCAGTCCCTGTTCTGACTGTAGGACTGTAGTGACGGGAGGGCCTCAGGCAGCAAAAGAATTGAGAAAACTGAAGAATAAACTGTAAAGAAGAGAACAGTCACATCATTAATTAGCCCAGTGAGGTAAGGATTGCGTTGTCATGTTCCCACCTTTCCACCCAGTCCCAGATCCTCTATCCAGGCCTGGGAAGCTCATCCTTCACCATCCCACACCCTAAGAAAAACAGATCACTCCTGACATTTCCAAGGCACCAGCAGACTCTCTGGTCCCAGCACATCACGCCAGCAGCATCCGCCTCCTCCCACCACCGCACTTGCAGGCAGTGGTAGCTCATGCACAAGAGAAAGTGCAAAGCAGCAGCTAAATAGCATTTTGTCTCAGCACTTTAAACTCTTTCCAAAGATTTGCTAGTAGAAAAAAAACAAAGAAAAATATGACAACCACACAAAAGATATTTGCTTCTGACTTTGAGAAAGTGCTGGTGGTGTTTCTGTGGTAGTTTCTAACTACTGGTTTTGCATGAAAACGCGTTCATTGGGATGACTTTGTACAGTAGTTACCTAGTTCTCAAAGCTGCCTTCTACCCTGGAAATCACAGAATAAATATGTGGCTACTAAGTGAACTAATCAGCTTATGATTTAATACAAATGTGAGTGAATGGCAAAAACTGTGGTCAGGCTGAAAAAATCACCTCTACAGATGCAAATGTACTTTTAAAACACATATTCCCTTTTCCTTAACCTTCATCTTAACAAGTAAGAGTTTACCCTTAAAGTTAGTGCTTACCTGAAGATACTTCACTGATTCTCTAATTCTAATTTCATAGACATTAAGTAAAGAAATGCTTGTTTTGAGTCTAGAGTCACAACAGTAGCCAAGCCTGCACGTTCGAGCACCTGGATGAGAATTTTGCATAATATTCAGGTAGGAAAACAAATCTGCATGTGTAATACTGAAGTGAAAGGGAATCTGTCAAACTAGTATATAGAAGCACTGGATTAAATCAAATACATTTGCAATTCTTGTGACAGAAAAAGTAGATTTAGAGTTAGAGCACAGGAACATACAAGAAAGAAGCTTGAATTGCTCCAGATCCTGTTGCAGCTACTTGATTCTCAAAGAGAATATGATGTCTTGCTTCCAAACACCGCTCAACGCCCATCAAACCACTTAAATAAAACAATCTCATGTACAAATGAAGGAAGAAAAATAATTCAAGTGTGAGGCACTGCTGAAGGAAAAGATTTGGCTCCCAGTCAGGAATCCGCTCATCAGAATTCAGCGCATCCCTCTCACTGTGTAGCTGAAGTAACAGTAAAGGATTGAAATGACACATACATGGTTTTGGGGGCCCGTGGTTTTTATTTTGACTGGCTGTGATTTTTGACATCATGTGAATCTCCCGGTGATAGTTTCATTAAAAAAACCACTGAATTTGACCCTTTATCAGCTCATTAATATATACCCTTCTCAGGTATACCTAAACGTGTGTGCTTGGGACTGTCCGCTGGCGGCAAGAAATAATCCCGTTAGCGCCTACAAGTAATACTTGCAGATCACAAGCAATACTAGCACTTCACCAACCCCTCTCTGAGGTGAATGACAAGCTGAAACACAATTATTGCTGATTTCTGCCACTAAGAGAGAACCGAATATGATGCATTCAGACACCCCAGGCTGGAATTTAATTTTTAAATTATACCACTATGAGTCTACCTTACACCAGTTTAAATTTCAACAAGCGCTGAAGATCTGCCTTAAGAGGAATAGTAGCTTGTTGGCAGGTACATATATCTGATGGCAGAATATGTTCCTCAAACAATTATGTCTTATCAAAACACTCACTTAAAATTTTACATCGAAATGTATCATGGGGCCCTTTTAAAACCCTCTCATTAATGATGATTATGTAAGTACCATTAGATGTGAGACATTCCCATATTGCTCGTAGGAGTTATGATTTAATTCTATTACAAGCTACTCCGCCATTTGTATAATCACTCCTGACACTTTACCTTTTGTTTGGTAAAACATTATTGCCTGTCGTAGAGGGGAAAAAAAAGCCAACACCCAAAACAAAACCAAACTATTGTCATTGCAATCTGATTGAAAAGACGTTATTAATTAAATGATGTACACAGTTATACCTGCAAACTCACTGGCAGCTCTTGGGAGAAGGATATATTACTGGAAGACAGTTGTTATTTAGGTCTCTGAGGCAACACAGACACACTAATAAACCTTCCACACACATTCCTGTGCATCAGGCAGATATTATTCAGCATTTGTGGGGAATAGTTTGGATTTTCTTTGACCTGTAATAGCGATTAGCGTGGCTGAGCGTGGTCTGTGACTCCAGGAGCCACCACAAAGGAACACGTGCACTTGCTTTGTCTCAGTAGGTGAGACGGCAAATACACAGGGAGCAGAACCAAGAAGTTGCTTCCCTCACAAGACACACCACACTGTTCTGGTTTAGTAGCTAGGCTGAGCTTTTTGCCAAAAGGAGACGGCAAAGACATTTTATCAAAGCTGGAATTTTCATTTTCCTTTTCTCATGTTCCACGCAGGGAAAATATTCCTTTACAGAATAAATAAGTAGAAACAGCTGCAAAATTCTAACTGCCTACAGCGAGAGTTTTGACCAAATCTCTTAAGTAGCAGAAAGTTTCCTTTCATAGAAGTTACACTGCTAATCCTCCTACATTAACACTATTATCTTCTAAGCAGAGAGAAGGTCTACTGCACAAAAAAGAGAAAAATCTTCAGAAATTATTATAATAAACTTGGTTATTTTTTTTCAGCATTTTCAACTGTAGTTTTATAGGAAATAAGGAATTTCAGCAAGAAAGAGGTTTTGAAAGTTCTTACCTTGGTCACAGAGGAACACGGTGAATTAAATTTTCCTTCTCTTTGAGCTGTGGCTGCGGCTTCCAAGTGCTTTGAAGGTAAATGTGACATGACCAGAGATCAAATTGCTTCGTAAGGAAAAGTTCATCACAGTCAGGGTAACTGCTTAAAATGCAACATAAATAAACAGGTCTGTGTCAATATTTTGACTTTGAATAAACAATTCAAGCTGTATCACTCTGGAGATAATGACACATAATGCGGTATAAAATGCTCTGAAAGGGTTTTACTGAATTAATTTGCATTTGAGTTCTGGAAAAAAATGGGTCTGTGCAGTGGAAAAATGTGAACTTGTGTGTTCCTGTTGAATATGATCCTGACAAGGTCTGGGGCTTCCAAAAAGCATCCTGGGAAAGGTAAATCAGAAAATAATGATTTTTCAGACCCTGGCCAGCATTTAACCCATTCACAGAGCTTCAGGAATCGGTGCGTATGACAGACTGGTATATACGATTTTTGTCCAAGTATAAATGAGGTGTTTCTTACAATTCTGACGCTCCACCTCTTTCTTTTTTTAGCAACATCAGGAGTTCAAGTCTGGAAAGGACAGTGATTAGTGTTTTCGAACTCTGCTAATAAAACTAAGGGAAAGCAATCTGTACATAGGAGTTTATTTAGATGCCCACAAGTTTTAAATCATTCCCCTTTATATCTCAGCCCACTGCATATCTCATCCAACTGAATTACCATTGGGTTTTACAATGATATACAAAATGAGCTGACATTATGATTTACAAACATCCTTTGAGTATCATATAAAACACAACTGCTTCCCTTATTATACAATCATTAGGGCAATGCAAATATAGTCAATACATTAGTAGCTGAAAATGATGGGGCATTTTAAGAAAATAAATTTAGCTTTACCACACAAACGTGTTTGATAAAACAAATCCTGTTTAAAAAATGGGAATAAAGTTATCTGAATGATTGCAAGTAATTTCTATATTGTTTTGCCACTGTCCCTTTATAAGAAACATAATAGTACTTCATTTCAAAGACGACTAATTTGTTCACTGTATAGTCACACTTCATTCTTATTAATCAGTTTCACATTTTCTGCATGAAACTATGAAAAACTCACAAATGTAGACTCTCCGAACTGCAGCCACTATACTTATTTATTGCTGCAGTCTTTTCATATGCGTGTTCAATTAAATTAACAAAAAGCAAAAAAACTACACGAATGAGCAGAACAAAACACAACAGCACGTTAAAAGTTGACATTTCAGCTGCAGATGCCATCCTTGTAGAATTATATTCTTGTTCTAATGCCACAAACCTTCTAGCCTCATGAAAAAATAGACATTAGCTGAAGAGAATCTAAACTCTAACCTCAATTTAGAGCTAAGAGTTTTGATTTGTATTTATGTCTAAACGTAGGTACTAAACAACACTGTGTGCACAGGAAATTTAAAACTGAAGATGTTTTTAATGTCGTGAAATACGAAAAGAGAAAAATCTGTTTCTGAGTTGTTAATTGGGTAATACAAGTTACCAACTGTTAGGGTCTCGTGTCCCGCGTGTCGCTGGTGCTTCTGCAGTAACTGAGACTGGCAGACATCGCTATTATACTGGAAATACAAAAACAAAGCAAAACATTCTGAACTCATCCATGATGTAACAATTGAAAGCAAATTCTAACCCAGACAATTTAAATTATGAGGGCCTCTCGCTGTTTTATTACTGCCCAATCCAGAGGGATTATAAACCCTTTTCCAACACTTGCATTTTCTCTTGCAAAACAGAATGCTGACAATGACCGGTGATTCTTTCCTGACTATGTGTTGAATTGGCAGCGGAATGTGTTTTTAGTTCCATTTCTCACTATAGGAATCTTGCTGCTGCTCCACATGTTTGGAGAAGAAAGTGCTTTTTTTGCCATTTCACTATATTCATGGCATTTATTTGTATAAATTTTTAAGACAGACTTATTTTGATTACTTCCAGTCTGTCCAATCAAATATACCTTTGAATGCTTTAGAATGTTGGACAGCTGTGAAATATAAGTACTATGTAATTTGACTGTACATACATACATATTTTCATAAATACATCTGACAGGGACCTTGGAACTAAGTATGTGATATCATGGGACAAAACCACAACAGGCTGTCTTATTTGTAAAATCTAGATTCAAAGTAAGAAGAGCTGAATTCTATCATGTTGTCAATACACAAATTAAAACAAAAATACAGCATTAGTTTACCCATGAAATAAGTTAAACATGTTTGCAAATGTCTCGACAGGAAAAGTGTGTCATTTACAACACTGGAAACTTTTAACAACCATTGACTTCTATGCGCTGTACTGTAAGTCACCCGGACACGGCTAGCAAGGATGAGCATAGTGAAAGGTCCCAAAGGCAACTCCCAAACATCTTCCTCATGCGGAGACTTTGGTAATTGTCTGTTGTATAAAACGCCAACGCACAACAACTTCATTTCAGGTGTTCGCTTCCTCAGTTTTGCTCCCTCGGCACAGTCCAGTCTGACTACGTCAGTTGTTGGTGAGACACTCTAGATCCACCGAGCAGCAGACGTTCCCGTTCTGCACAGACAGACAAGCGGGTGTCAATCGCCTCCGCACAACAGGGCACAAAGAGCAAAGGGCTCGGTGGCACGAAGGAATAGATACATCTCTGACACATCTACCGCATACAAAAACCTGCTTAAGCCAAGGTGTGGCTTTTTGAGGAGGCTCTTTGCCAAATAACACCAAGCCAACCTGAACTAGAAACCTGGATGGGAAAGACTCAGTGCTCCCCACACTAAAATACACAGCAACAACGGCAACAGAGATTATTTTATCTTTTCTCCCATGCAAGAAAGTTAATGGAGTGACTTTTTGATGTGATCCATGGAGGGAAACTTTCTGTTTGTCTGAAATAGGCAGATAGTTCAGATTCTTAACTCATGGCAGATACGTATGAGGAGTGGGAAACATATGGCTTTGGAGTTTAATCCACTGTTAAATATCTGTCTGCTGCAACCAGTCATTTACAAAACTATCTTGTGTATTTAAAACTACAGCAACCACCAAAACCCTAAATGAGATATTTTGTTTTTTCCTTTTTTTTTTTTATTAAATCCAACACAAAGAACAGTAAAAACTCTGAAGAACAGCAGAAAAGCTACCTTCAATAATTTAAAGCCCTGGAGCAACAGCTTGGTTTCCCACAGTGATCAGAAGAACATTTTATGAAATCCAACACAACATCATAATTCTGATATTAGCGCAGTGGGGACATCACTGCACAGAGCAGACAGGCTGCACTTCTGCATTAAAGCCATCGCATCAAACACGTCTCGAGGAGACCAGGGAACAGAAACCATGAGGTTCCCTTCCCACTTGTGTTGTGGGAGTGCCTTCATCTCTGAGCTGCAATGAGCTTCTACTTGTGTACTCGATGGTGAAACTTTTATTAGTGTTTTTGCCTCTGCTTACTAGCTCTATAAAACACAGCACATTAGGCAATTATTAAAATATTAGCCTAAATTCATACTGAGAATGCCTGAAGGGCTCTCCGGCAGAATGTCTGAAAGTTGCACTAGAATATTACATGTTTGTGCTCAACATCTTCAACAAGCACAGGATGGTTTTATTTCCACCCTGTGAAACACAAAAGCTGTGGGTTTTCTGTAGGCTTCTGCCCTTGGGTCTCATTTGGTTCCCCAAAATCTGAATGTGAGTTTCCGAGGGTGGAAAGTGACCCTGATTTTATGCAGCAACACACATTTCCACTGCCACCCCCTTGCCCAGCGTACCTTGCATTTGCAGGTTGTACAAGGAGATCCCACCATTGTCCATACAGCGCCGCTGAGTCTTGTGATTCCATAACCATCTAGGCAGGTTTTCCTGATGTCGTAGGTGATGTTGTCAGCCAGACAGGGGTCAGTGACGCAGTGGGGACAACACTCCCCGTCTGAGATGGCTGTGTACTCGCAGTTCAGATTCGGGCACAGAAGAGGCCAACAATCCACCTCTCCTTCCTGTTAAAATTGAAGCAAAGCTCATTCAATTTGTTGCCACTCATTAACTACCACGAAACTTCATATCCTGTTGAACAGAAAAGTTTTATCTTGCCAAAAACAAAACAAACACGATGGATCGACTATCAGTTTGGTTGATCATAAAAATGCACGTTTGAATACTGAGATGAAGTTTCCTAAACGTAGCAAACTATCATTTGCTTGTTTCTTGACTAAATAACAACACGGTCATCATCATAGCAGGGGAACTTGAGTTCTGTGGGGTTTTTAAAGGCAGCATTAAATCCCGGGTTCCAATATTCACCATAAACTTATTTTTGCAGTCATTGCCTTGCAGACTCATGTACTCTTTCTACGCATGGTCACATAAACATCTCTGCGGGATCACAGCAACTGTTTAAATAGAGAATTAACACAGCATATAGATGTAGGTTGGTATGTTCGAGCAGCACTGGACATTGATCTAACAAGCAACAGCCAAAATTGATTTTACTGTCAACTCCTAAAGGAATTGTTAGAGCCACACCAGTTATGTTCCACTGAGTCATTTTAGTTTGTTATTTAGCTTTGTGAAAAAAAAAAGCAGTTTAGTAGACAGAAACATGGAGAATAGAAGATCATCGGGTCACTTCTGTGTGTGTCTAAACTCAAGCTGCGAAGGGCTCCAGTAACTTGTATTACGCTACTCTGTGAGCACTTTGGGTGCTGGTAGCATCGCCCACTGCACAGAACCTCACGTGCACAACTGATTGACGGCATCACCGGTTTTTAGCACTGTATGTTAACCCAATCATAAAATTAGGCAAAGAACTGCTAGCCGCAAGCTCAGCATCCCTTGTAAAACATGTCACATCTAACACTTGCCACTGCTGCTGGCTGCAAATGTTTCTTGCTGTTCTTTCGCAAACACTAAAAAAACAATCTTAGGAGAACACAAAATACAATACTTACTTCTGTACGTTATGGATAATTATCTCTTCACAGTAACTTAGCTTTGAATGTAATTTGTTTCCTGATGCTCAGACACCTCTTGATTAATATCATATATAAAGATGACATTACACAGACAGCTATAAATGGAAAACTGATAATTTTAATGAAGTTCATTGCTGCACTAATTAGTGTATCTGTGCAAAACTTAAAGCTTTAGGGAAATAATCCACAGTGCCTAATGAGAAAATAAATGTTCTTTATTTTGCATGTTTGTCTAGTAATTTCATTTTCTTTACCCTTCTTTTTTTGGTTATTTTTTGCTAATTCACCACGTGGCACTGACACCCCATTTTTCCAGCATTTGCTGAATGAAAAAATATTAATTTTATTGTCCTTTTGGGTAAAATAGACACATTAAAAGCTGAAACTCCTCCAACCAAATCTATCGGAAGGTAAAAAAAATTTGTTAAGTTGCTTAAAGATCAGACGACCTTATAAAAGTTCTCAAAAGTAGACTAGTGCTAAAGTTAATATAGTGTCAAAGCTTCTACACTTTTGTCAAGCTTTTCATTTTGCTCATTAGACCCACTTATTCAGCAGCAAGAGGAAAACTGATGGTGTGGCTTTCAGTTCCCTGGTGCTCTGCAAGTGCTTTATCATCATTCCCAGTCTGAAAAGCAGGCGAAGAGAGAGCCAAGAGTCTGCTTCCAGGTATACTTTGCTAAAAATCATAATCCTTATTATTTTCTCTCCCTTCCGAAACGCCTTCCCCGTACCAGGCAGCGGCACTGCTGGCAGCTGTAGGTCCAGTTGTCCCCGCTGCGGTAGAGCTTGTGCCCAGTCTGGTCGAGGCACTGGCTGGTGACACGGGTGTCGCACTCGGGGCAGCAGAAGAGGTCGGCGCTGGGGTTCTCGCAGTCGCAGGCTGTCCTCCGGCAGAAAATCCTCCCGTCCTGCGAGGACACATTGCCCTGATGTCAACCACAAACTGCCAGACAGCAGCCCGGATAAGGTCACAGGTTATGTATATATATATATACACACATACCTATATATATATATATATATACACACACACACACACATACCTATATATATATATATACACACACATACCTATATATATATATATACACACACACATACCTCTATATATATATACACACACACCTATATATATATATATATACACACACACCTATATATATATATATACACACACATACCTATATATATATATACACACATACCTATATATATATATACACACACATACCTATATATATATATATAAATAAATATCAAAAGGTACATCTTTCATATCTTATTGGCTACATCAACAAACTCTTCAAGCAGTTGCCACTCTGATACATGTAATACTTATTTAGCACTGTTTTAACTGACTGTATCACTGTGCAGAATTTGAATAAATAAATCAAACTTATGAAGGTAGTCTCTTTAACTTCATCTGACTGCAATATAGCAAAATCACAATAGCACTCATCATTCTTCACCCTGAATTCACCACTGGTTCTGTTCCACATCTGGACCTACAGTACAGCAGCTTAAAGCTAAATGGACCTATCATCATCCGTTATAATTCAGTTCATGTATTAAAGAGGGCCTTTGTTCCACAGGTTCTCCAAAATATGATTTTGTTAAATATTTGCTTACAATATTGGATGACTCATTTTGTTAAAGACCATTAAACAGAACTGTTTGAGATAAACAAAGAATTGTTTCTGTATGTGAAGGGAAAATAATATATTCTCTTTGCATCACAGCAAAACAAATTGATTCTAATTCCAGTTATGAAAATTGGACAGATGATCGTGTTTGAAATTATATCTCTTACTGTAGGTGAGCCAACACAATGATATGCCAGAGAGAACTGAAATTACAGTTAACAATGAGGAGACATTCACTTCTTTTGCGTTCAGTGTGTTATTGGACTCGTCTTTACTCAAGCAAAGCATCTCCTGCAGCCAGTTTGAAGGTAGAGCTGTGGGAGGAATGAAGCTATATTCTGCTTTGGATCACAACCACACAATTCCTAAAGCAACTCCACTCATTTCATTGCAGTTTTTCCATATTCTCATCATAACTTTGTTCTGAGTCTATAAACTTGTACATGATGTAAGAAGGAAAAGTTTTATCATTGCCGCCAAATAACGGGCGACTTATCAAAGCACAGGATTTCCTCTGGATCCTTTTAAAAACGGATTACTAAAGAGTGACAGCAACCCAGGATGTCTTCTCTGCAGGCAGACAAAACAGCTATCACCACAGCATGTAGTACGGGAGGTTGTTTTGTTTGTATTTGCATGCAGGAATCTGTGTTTGGCAAAGCCAGGCTTGGCCACAAGGCAACACATACATAATCAGCATCAGGGAATCGCAATACCCACGTCAGTCAGTGTCACTGATGCATTTCATCATACTTTGGAATTGATTAGACTATCAATTTCCGTTGTAAGAAAAATTAAATTTATTCCTTATGTTTAACAAGGAAAGCTGAAGAGAACACGGAATTACGGAAGCGTAGAACATATGCTAGGTTAGCATAGGTCTGAACTGCTTTTGCCAACCACAGGGCATAAGACTAGACTGCCCTGCAGTATTTGTTCAGTTTTGTATCAAATTGAGATAACTAAGGAGTGTCTGCTCATGGCTAGTTTTCTGCTTCAGCTGTGGGAGAAGGAATAGACAAGCTTTAGTTTCTTACTCAGCAGTTTGAATAATCATAAGATAAGGAAGACTGGGTTGGATGGGACCTTCAGACTCCTCCAGTGACACCCCTGCCGTGAGCAGGGACATCTTCACCAGCTCAGGTTGCTCAGAGCCCCGTCCAATCTGACCTGAGATGTCTCCAGGGATGGGGCATCCACCACCTCTCTGGGCAACCTGGGCCAGTGTTTTACCACCTTCAGTGTAAAAAAGTTCTCCATCTCTAGCCTGATGGTCAATTATGACTAAATCTCCATTCTTAGGGGTTTTTCCCATAACCATCCTCCACCCTGCACTGCGGAACAGACATCAACAGCAGCTCCGCACAGAAGCTCTGCCAGGCTGAGCAGCTCCAGGTTGTGCCAGGGTGTCCGGGCAACCAACATCCTCGACAATGTCAGTCTCTCTCCTTTCCATAATGGAGAGCTGATTAATAACAGCTATCAATAACCTGTATGCCTTGTTCCAATTCAGATTTTGAGCTTTCAAGATTAGTTTTAAAATTCTCCTTTCAGCTGGTGACAATGCTGGTAGTTCTGTGCTTCTCTGAGCTCCCGTGCTCTTGCCTCTGGGGAGCAGCTAACCTTTTACGTTGCCTTTACCCTCCGTATTCCAGAACGTTGACAAAGCCTGACAATTTTGCCTGAGACCTTTTGGTAACCGTAATACACTGATACTCTATTCTTTAGCAACTGTGTTTTATCTACAACCTCATTAGTTCCATGCCTTTCAAAATATATCCATACGCTGCAGTGACACAAAGCCTCTTAAGCTACATGTCACTTGCATCTTTGCAGTTCTGTAGTAGAATTGAGAAATATAGAGAAAATTGGGAAATATACAGAAAGCAACTTACTTTCTCTCAGTGGGTAATCACATACAGCATATTAGTAGCACCTCTCCATCCCCGCCTTTCTCACTGAATCAGTTCTACACGCTTCCTAAAAATCAGCGGTAAGAACACAAAGTTCTTCTGACCAAAGAAAAACCTGACGCGCATGGAATTGCTGTAAAGGGTGAGTCAAGTTTCCACAAGCCCCAAGGCCAATTTGGACAGAAATCAGACCCTGCAGAAACCAAACCACCCAACCGCTCTCACCATCAGGAACATCTTCACCTCAGCACACGCCCCCATTGCCTGTGCTGTGCTTATCCCCAGGCTTTTTTCAGACTGGAGGGGTGTCTTTAAAATTAGAAGACAGACTCAAAAGCCCAGATATAGCCAGACTATACAGCCAGGCTTAGTTTTTGCATGGCAGAGAGAAACAGCTCCCAGCTCCCCATCAAATTTTTACCAGACTTGTGTATTAAATCCACAGTGGTTCAGGAAAATTCCTGTAGAAGATACATCAAATATACTTAAGGTACTGTATTAATTTATAGTTTTAGAATTTGTTTTCAGAAACTTTATATTTACTCAGACGAACGAGGATGGTTTGAAGAGACTGGGTCTGATGAAACACTGAAATAATCCCCTGTGCTTCCATAATGACATTTTGTTTCATTATGTAAATGAAGTAATATAATTTCTTATACTCCATAGTATCATACTCCACAAAGAACAAGTTTCAAAAGTTAAGGTATTTCATTTCCCTTACACCAGATTTTAAGTTAAAACATATTCAAGACGGGAACTATGCGTTTCAGCCACTGCACAAAATACATCCATCTGACCTTTCCTAAAATAACCATAACAAAAGAAAAGCCAAAAGAAAACACATTGTTTCGAATCCGAAATGCTGATTTGTGAGTAGGATCGTTTCAAAGTTTGAGTAAGGAGTACACAGAATGATTTAGTTACACTCTGCCCTTTTCCTCACTGAAAACCGAGGCGGCCGCAGAAAGGTCGCGCGGGGCCGGCTCCCCGTGTGGCGGCAGCAAAATAGGCTTCAATACCATATTTCAACAAACACCGAGAGAAGACTTTACATCCTGTCTGGGATATAATGGAGAAGTAGGTCTCCCTGTTTTCCCTGACAAGAGTTTGGCTCTTGAAACAAGGCAGCAACTGGAGTGAAATTGAATGTGTTGTTAATTCACATGGGAAAAAAACCTGCAAAGTGAGGAAGATATAAAGGAAGAGTCATAGCAACAAACAGTGTCAGGCCTAGTTTAAAATATCTACATACTAGTTAATCATTTTGTATATTTTCAGATATTAATAAGAACATCCAACATAAGAAATAAGTCCAATGAGAAATGGCAATAAAGCAAATCACAAGCAATCTAAAATGGGAATACTAATAGTCGTAATTCTGCAAAGGCAGACCAGATGTCTTCACATATATTAAACTGTTTATTCTATTGACTGGAAATCCTTTCATAAGGCAGCCACTTCCCCAAGATTACAATAAAAGCTTGATATATATTCAGCAGAGTTGCACACTTCAGCTTCTGAAGGGAGGAGTTTTAGGGAGCTTGAGGCTACTTGAAGTAAAAAATATAGCAAGTAACAAGAACATATTCCCTTTTGAGCTCCAAACAGCAGCGTACTTTGCAGGTTCTATTCACTCTAAAAATCTTCATTTTCCTTTCTGCTATATTATTGCAATACAGAAATTATGAGGCTTTCAGCTGCTTGCAACTTCAAAACAACTCTTCCCCCCTGTGCCTCCCAAACCCTTTAATGCTTCCCTGGCTCAGCAGCATTAAGACGTGGGGACTGAAAGGCCACTTCTCATGCTGTATGTTCAGTTTTTCACAGTGGACAAAATCTCATTTTTCCTGGACTTAATGCAAGGGCCAATAATGCTGAGCTGTGCCTAAGGCCAGCCCCACCGCTGCTATCAATGCCTCAGGTCACAGCGGCCATAAATATCAGCCGTTGCTCAGATTGGTACATTCCTAAAATTCTTCAAAGTTCAATGACAGCACTCATCTTCTAATTAGTGAAAACGAAGAAAGGAGAGGTAAATGTTCTTTTAGATTAGTTACAACACTCAGAAAATAACTACTTATTTCCAAGGTGGGCAGGGAGGGAAACAAACCATAAAACAAACAAAACGCTGATTTAAGAGTTAACGATAAAGGAGATCTACTTATACTACACGTGGCTTCTCCAAGGTGCAGAGAGAGTTGCATTGCACAACTGGGAGAGCTGTCACCACAGTCGAGCTGGGATGAGGAGGACAAAGCTGCTCTTCACCCTTCTTCATTTGAGGAATTAAGCGCCTGCTGCCAGGTCCTCTAAACCTGGACTCACACTCAGGGCCTTACTTCTCACCCCGTTAATTCACCTGCATTCCAAGTCAAGGGAAACACCACCAAGAGGAACATGGTTGACTGCAGCGCTTGTCCTGAGAGATGTGTATTCAAGTCAAACAGAAATTGAAAACAGTTTTCAACATTCTCAGAAGATTTCCCCATCACAGATTCAGTGCCCACAGCAGAACTTACCTGTTGCCTCAGTGCCCTGGGCTTGTATTTCTGCCAACACCGTGGAAACACTGGGCATTAAAAGACTCCTGAAACCCAGCCCAGCTGGACCTCACCTTGCAAGAGCAAACGGAGCATCTGTCCTCCCTCAGGGTCCACACCTGCCCGTTCCGCTTGAAGCCGCCTTCGTGGGGACAGTCTCCAGTGCAAGATGGTCCAGATGGACAGAGGCAATCGAACCCTCCTGCCAGGTTCACGCAGGCGGAATCGTTCCAACAGGTGTGGGTCTTTAAGGCACACTCATCGATATCTGCAAAACAGCAGATTTATAATGCTTTGCACATCTATTTTTTTATCACAGGGAAAATTTTATTTCTGTATTAAATAATTACCACCCATCTGCCTTGCTGGTAGAAGAGGGTGCCTTCTTTCTGATATCTTCCATGTTTACTTGCTAGATATTAAACACTCATTTATATATATATATATATATATACACACACACATATTTATATATGTATTGTTTAGGTTATTCTTCAGTGTTTGTTTTGGTTTTGTATATATGATTTTGCAGTGACTGGAAACTAGTAAATAAGCAGAGTGACTTTCTGTCAGCTAAACCATTCCCTGTGCTGGATTTTACACCAAAATAGAAGGGCACTATACTTCCTAAGTTCTTGGCATAATCAACATTTCCCATAATAAAAGTGGTCAATTTTATACTTTTCCCATTGCTGAGAGGTACAAGCGAATGAAAAAAACAGAAAAGAAAGAAAGAAATCAGAGAATGAAGTCATGGAGAATGAAATTATGGAGAAAAAGTATGATTTAGCAATGACACAAATAAATAACGAAAGAAAACCATTATACACTAGAGAAAAGGGAAATACAGCATCCCATTAAATTGCTTTTGGGGGATAAAATATAATTATGCAATATGAATTTATCTAGGGTTTTGTGCAGCGAAAGTCATAAGATTTTCAAGCACATTATGAAAAACAAGTGTTTCTTTCAGAAAATAACTTTGGGCTGTTCTTAAACAACATATTGAGGGATTGTCCAGAGAAAATACCAGTAAATGGGTAGGTCTGTTTTGTTCCAACATGAACAATGAAACCAAAGCAACAGTGGGAGGAAGAGTGGAGAAGAAAATCCTTTAGAAGCATGCGATGGTTTCTATCACAAATATTCCAGAACACTATTATATTAATTCAGAAACTACAAGGAAGAATCCTCACCATTTAAAATTAATTGCTAGTGTGAAGTTTTTAACTCTTCAATATTACTCAAGAGTACTTTTAATTCCGTTCTGAAACACCACATTTAAAAATTCAATAGAGTTTACAAAGAAAATTACTTAAAGTTCTGATTTAGGTGGATGTGATAGCCAGTTGCCATGAGTTCAACAAGTCACCTCCTCAGAAAACCAGAACTTTAAAAGATGTTAAAAATTCTCTCAATCCGTGGAAGGAAACTCAATAGCAATCAGATCACTAAATTCCCTTTGAGCTGGTTAGTAAAATTCCTAATGTCAATGGATAAATAGTCCGGGAACACTTGGATTTGATCAAATGTGATATCAGCTGGCACAACGGAGCCAGAGGAGCAACTGCCGCTCCTCTTTGTGCCCATAGACCCAAAGGGGAGCTGGAGGCAATTCCACTGCAGAAGCTTCATCCCAGGCTGAGCTGTGGGCCAGTCCTTTCTCAGACACGTTCCCAGGGGCCTGAGAGCTCGATTCAATTGCTCATCGCTCAGGCTTCCTGAAAAATGGTCTATTTTGCTGCCCTGACTGTCTCAATTGCCAAGAAATAACATTATTGCTCTAATGTGTAGCTTAATAGTACTGAGTACTTGAAAGGGCCACTAAAAGGTGCTGAACTCAGAGAAATTAAAACTTGTAGTGTATTGTTTAACAAGGGCCAGAGTATCACAGGAGGTAAAAACCATTAGGAGCAACATGAAGAGAACTATGAACAGGCTGCTATTAAATGAATTATACCCAAACAGCTACTTTAAATATTCTTTAACATATCCCATTTTCCTTTCAACAGACTATGACTTGTATTTATCAACAGTCTCTTCCTCATCATATTAAGGGCTCCTTGAATAGCATACAGATATATATATATATATGCATATATATATGGGATGTAGCAGGATCATGGTGCAAATTAGAAGGGTTGCTCTCACAGTTCAAAACTAAAAGGATTTCACAGATGAATATAAAGCCATATTGCCTACAGAGTTCCATGTAATTGCTTTACTTATGACACAGAAATCTAATTCTGTTTCCATGTAATTTAACAGATTTATGGAAAGCCAGATGTTAGCAATTACTAGAAACTAACATTATTCATATTCTCAGTAGCACAGACCTGTTCACACTGCACAAAGCCAACTTAATCTGTTATCCATATCCAAAAGGGAAGAACACCCTATTTACGAACTGCTACTGCTGTTCTCCATTTAGCACACATAAAAAGGATGCTCCCATTAAGAGCAGCCCAAACTGGTAAATGGGACGTTCCTGACAAAGAAACCAATCAAGCAGAGCTGAGTAACATAGCGTGAACATAAATTCCTAATTGCTACTCAGTTTGCTCATTTTTTTTTGCGTTCTTTATGCAAATGATGGTTTCTTATTATGTTATGGCATTTATTATTTTAAAGTTTTAGTCATTAATCAAATACAAAAGGCTGGGATACTGCACTTACTGCCAGCTGAACTTTTAATAGAGCTAATTTTCTGAGAACATCCCTTTGGCAGTTTTTTCTTGTCGCTGATTGCATTTCTAAAAGTCAGAACAAACAGCCGATGTTCCCAGTCACTTGAGGAAAAGAAGTTATAAACCTAACAAGTTTTTGTCCCTCTCACTCTTCCAGCCTCAAACCAGATGGGGAGGGGGAAGAAAAGAATCCCCTGGCAAAATCTCCCTTATTGTCAGTCCCCAGTTAGCTTGAGAAAGTATTTCAGTTTAGCAGATATCAAATGAACTTGTTCATATTGATACGAGATCGGCAAAACACTGAAGAAAATATTCATATTTAGTGTGAAATTTCTCTTAAGAACTGGAATTAATGTGTCTACTTAGGTGCTGAAATATTAGCCTAGTTCAAAATTCTGAACATGTCCAAAACAATCTTTTAATGAATATGAAAATTCTATTATAAGACTCTTGCATATAGATTATTTTTATATTATTCAAATCCTTGCTCGTCTCAAATCCCCCACACTCCCATCAGGTTTCATTGCCTTTTCCACAACTGCTCTCAGAAGATGGGGGCCCAAAACTGGAATGTTTAATGATGGCCAAGGCAAAACTCCACTATAACAACACTAGTTAGGAAGAAGATTAAATATTCATTTATAAACCAAGCAGCTTTGAAGAACAATGGACAAGTACATTTATGAACTAGTAAGAAGGCTCCATAGTCTTTCCATGCATATGACACAAGAACAAGATCTCTGTCTTGATTTTTGGGGGATTAGTTCATGTATCCTGTCAGCCTGTGCAAACGCATTTTCAGCCCTGAAATAGGACTTTGCAATCTTATTAATTATATTGAGATAATGTGTGTCAGACTCCTAATTAATCCAAATACAAGTGGCAGAGCTTTACTTGCCCCCTCCACACAGTTCCTTTTCAAGGAAAAATAAGAATACAGTAGAAATAACCATAATCAGAATCTTGCTTGTAACGCCAACCTTATGCTATTTTCTATCAACAGCCTACAGCTGACAGCAAAGTGACTGTTTCCAAGCCATGTCGCCTCAAATATTGCACAGGACTATGGTAAAACTGATCTTCACTCTTCAAACACTCCTAATCTCTGCTGCTTTAAGCAAATGTACAGCAACAAGTACCTGATCATATGAATTTTAGCCACAATGCAACTTAGTGAGTCACACTTTGTGGATGGGAAAAGAAAGAAAACCAACCACCCAAGACGTGCTCATTTCCCAATATACTCTCAAAATATATAAATATAGCCTGGTAATGTGGGCAGACAAAAAATCAGAACCAAAATGGAACAGAATAATCCCCCGAGATGCAATTTCCTTTTCCATCCTTTTTGGCTGTAAGGAGAAGTAATTTGCCTCAGATATCATGAGAGGTCCCATGGCCACGGTATTTGAATGGGGTAGAAGACAAGCATGACTGTACATATCAACACAAGTTCATTAACTTGGCTTCACTGAAATTTTAAACCAATCCCCAGCTACTTCATTTCTTCTTTTCAAGGCTATTCAGGTTTTAAGGGTATGACATTTCTATAGCACCTTAATAAATGTGTGCAAGCAAGTCATGCAGAGTGCTGCTCTGTAATATCATGATAAGCTGTAGCAGAAGAAAGAATCCTACTAATGTGCTAATTTTAACTGTTATGGTACATTAAACCATTACAGTATAACGTTAACGTGAAAAATGTATGCTGGGCTCCCAAACCAATGTATGTACAAGTTAACTAAACACTGTTTTGACATATCATTTTTCACAGGCAACTTGCTACTTAATGTATTTGCCTTCTTTCTAAATCAAAGTGACTGGGACTCATCTTTGAAGAAAAACCAAAACACTAAACAGATTCATTTTTAGTTAGAAAATATTTTATGATAGTACTTTTATTCTACAGAGACATAATGGTCTATTAAAGAACATCGCATAGTAAATTAGTTTCTGAAAACAGGATTTACTAATGCTTTCTAGAAAAATAGAAATGACTAAACACAATTACTTTGAAGGCATGTAATGCAACTTTCTTTCAGAATACAAGAATCAGAAATTACTAAATACAAAGTAAGCAAGATAATTTCTATTTTGCAGGATAAAATCCACAGACACTGACTCTGGTATCATGAGCTTTAAGAAACCCTCTGAGCAGAAGCAAGCTGTAAACCAGCAGGTTCTAGAGTTGGTGTTGGATGCTTTGTTCCACACACAAGCCTTTCTGTCTATGTCCCACTTCGCAAAGGATAGATAGAAAAGCAACTCTCAGGCATATAAGAAGATTTTCAAAGGATGAGTCTGGCTCTTAGTGTGTCACAGAAAGGGGCCAAAAGTAACAAAGAACAAACCTCAGTTTCTCTGTCTTTCTAATCCAGGTAACAGCCAACACTGCGGCACACTATGGAGTGTATGAAAGCTTCAAGAAGTGAGTTTAAACCACATTTACCCCTCACCCTGGAGCATTGTTGCACCCACTGGCTGTGGGCACTTGACACACGGGGAGTTTTCTCTCTCAAGCTGCTACTCGGACCTTTTTTTCCAGCCTTTACTTCCCCACTAACCCTGCAGAGAGGTTTAGCTATGCGACCTTTCAGGATAAAAACTGGGGTGAATCTCGTGGGGTTTTGGTTGGAGGAAGATCTGTGTTAAGCTTTGCTACAAAACGTGCACGATTCTTAAAAAATAGTAATAATTCAAAAAATCAACAACTGACAGGGTTGTTCTTCCTTCCGTGCTTGCAAGTCGCAATGTAGAAGACTCAGAAACATGAAACATCGTGGAAAAAAAACAGAATGAGGAATCCTGCATGCCAGGGTCTGAACAGCTCTCTCCAGAGCAGAAATATCTCACTTAGAGATGGAGATTTAAAAGTATAATTTCATTTGCTTTTATTTCTCTGCTGTAGGTAGAATGAACTTTGTGGGACATTATTAACTTCCCAGAATCCAGCATTTCTTTGCGAGTTTTCCCCTTCTTTTTTCTTCTGGTAATCTTAAATGTTACCACTGAAAATTCAGTGGTGAGAATTTATTCAATAGTTACCTTATGACAAGAAGTATTTGGCAAAAGGCGGGGAAAAAGCAGGGGAAAAACAATATATACCAGTTGCTTCAATATGGTATCAGTAGATGGTAGTTAATACTGGGATATGTATCATATGACAATTCATAGTTCTCTATAAAGTGGTTTTGTTTGTTTACCTTAAAGTGTAGCAAAGCTTTTATTAAAAAAAAGGTAAAACACAACACAGCAACTATAGCCTACAAGTTTTAATTGCCAAGCAAACTTTGGTAGCAACTTAGTATAACAATTGCCTTTTGTCTGCAAGCAGTATTCTTAATAACATATTGTGAAAGGCCAGTGCCTCATAAAAACGCTACTGCTGGAAATTAAATTACATTTTCTTAATTTGAGCCTGCTCACCATCACCTTATGAAGCTGACATCTTTGATAAAAGCATGCCCATGGAAATATATTACCTTTACAAAGCTGCCTTTGGTTGATATTTTAAGCAATAAAAGAATTTTCCCAAGCTTGAAGTGGCCTGGCTAAGTCATACATCCTTATTACCCAATCTCCGGTGCAATACTATGACCTTCCCTGCCACATCCATTGATTTACACATTTGTCCCTTGCCAGGTGACAAACTCCACTGTTTTCTCCTAGCCAAGGAGAATAAAGCTTTTAGAAGCGCTGAGGTATCACGGCACTTCTCAAATAGATGCTATTTTTTCAAAACGTTCCGCAACACTGCAGAGACACTGCAAGCAATGACTCAGCTCCAGAACCACCTACATACGAATGGGGGGAGAGGGGTCAACCGACAGGTACACAACCGCATCCAGCAAAAGCCACCAGCTGCCCCAGCTTTGTGCAACCTGTCAGAGCCGAGTCTTCCCTTCGCCTTCCAATTTTCAGATATTATTATTTTGAGGGGGAAGGTTAATTTTTTAAATTTATGTTCTTAGCCTACTTATTGTTCTCCGAGTTTTGTCCTTTTGGATAAAGAAGAAACATTTCAAAACATACTGAGAGGCAATGGCCCAAATCCACCTGAGTTACGCCCCAGGATTTTGCAGTATGCAGGCTGTAAAATATTCCAGGACAAAATGCTGTTGCTAAGCAGATGCACCCTCTTTTCTCTGAAATAGAGTGAATGACTCTGGCCCTGACTCTAAATACTCCTCCATGCAAACAAGCACTTGAACGTGATGGAAATCAGTGTTCAAGAAACCGAGTCTTAGCTGGAATGTGTACAGTGTTATCTGTCATTTTAACCAATTCTAAGTTGCACTTGAAAATAAACACCATGGTTTGAAATTTGTCAATACAGGTTTAGCAGAATCTTCTGATTAATTTTTAACTGGTTAACCAGTAGAAGGGAATATAATAACCTGGTTTACTCTCTTCCTCGCTGGTACCCTGCAGCAGATGGTTGAGGAGAGCTATCTCGTTAAAATAACCCTGCTAATTTCACATTCTGTTTACAAGTTGTGCATGGCAAGAGGAGCCCCTCACCTCACCAACTTCCAGCACGCTGCGCAGGTCGAAACGAGGGCAGTTTGTTTGCACTAAAACTTCAGTCTCCACAGAATACAGAGTATTTTAGGCTCCTTTTTGCTGTGAGGTGGCCAAGTGCCCTTCGTTTTAATAGTGATATGAGGAATGGTGACTTTTTCAGCAACTGAACCATCTGCTGAAAACAAGTCTTGTTTATGTGGTGGTCTTTTCTGTAGACCACCCTGAGCCTCAGATGTTCCTAGTCCTAAACCAGCAAGATAAGCTCAGCCTGACAAGGTATGGGGGATCCGGAGTGCTGCAAATGCCTCTTGCCCCCAGTTGCAATCAGGGTTTTTCGAAGATTATGTGTTGCTTTGATTTCTCATAAAGCAAATATTTTCAACGTTGCTCTGTCCCATCACTCCTTTTACAGTATATAAATAAACCAGAGGAAAACTCTTAACATTTGGGAATCTGTGATTTTACTGAGCTCCAAACCACCTTAGGACAATGTGTAAGAAGCTAACATAGTTGGACAATCTACGAAATATTGGGTTTGAAAATAATTATCACTGCACTTTAAAATCACAATGCTATCTTATCCCAAGGACTTCTGATAGCCAAACTTCATAAAAGTTGGGAATTTTTTTTACAAGTTACAAATAAATGTATGTATTTTCAGTACAAATTTTTATTTTAACTGTAGGTGTATAGTTTAAACCTTTTAGAAAGAGCTCTTCACACTTATGGACATGATAAGCAAAATTTACAGTGTTTATTTAAAAAAAAAGGTCTTTGATGGAAGCAGCAGAGAAGCTTCTATAGAAAATTCATAGAACTGGGTAGGGACGAATTAACTGAAATTTCAAAGAAAGGACATAAAACTATGAGAAACTGATCTGTATGTAGTATTATGAGAAGCTGATCTGTATCTCTATAGAAGCTAAAATGAGATCCTTTCTAAACAGCTTTGAACTCATCTGATAAAATACCCGCATCTTCTAAAAACTCCTCTCCATTCATGCTCTTAGGGTCTTGTTCTGCAAACATGGTGCGTAAAGAGCTTGATGCTATTTGCATAATTCTAAAAACAAAATGATGGAGATGCCAAAGAATGGAAAAACAAACAAATCAAAGCAACACAGATATAGCCCAAATGTTTTCCCATATCAACTCTGCTGAAATTTGAGAATTGAAAACCAACTCTTCCCCTCTTGTGGCCTATTATGCTCCCCGGAAAGCCTACTTGACTTCAGGTTTTACAGCAACTTATTATGATAAATGGCAAAGGGCACTAAGTCACACTTTGGATCTCCAAGTGCCTCCCTCCTGTAATAACCACTCAAAGACGTGATGCATCTTGAAGCAGCACCCACACCGCGCGGCCGGGGATGCTGACAAACACAGACACGCTCGCCTGCGTTCTCATTTTAGCCGTAAACACAGTCACTGCTCAGGACAGCGGCTCAGTAGTCGCTTTATAACACCATGCAGGAGGAGGAGGGAACAAAAAAAAGCACTATGGTGATCATTGCTTACCAACACAGGACTCCCCGGAAAGAGAATAGCTTCCATTGTCATGGAAACCGCTTCTGCACTCACAGTGGTACCACCCTGGGAGGTTAACACAGCGTGAATGGTTGTGACACTCAATGATCCCCTCTGCACACTCATCAATATCTGCCTCAGAGAAAAACACAAGCCAGCCAGGAAATTAATTTCCTTTGACACCAATGCTTTAGGTTTGTTTTTTGTTGTTGTTAGGTGCTTTTTTATTATTATTATTTTTAATCTTCCTTTAATAGATAGATTAAGGTTTATCATGGTTCCCAACAACAGACATTTAAAACATGACTCACATAACAATAAAATAGAACAATTACACTTAATGGAATTTGCCACACACCAGCCATTTGTTTATACTGTGGATTGTTTAAAAATGCAAACATGCAGATTTTTTTTGTCCTTTGTTTTTAACTCAGAACTTAATTTATCTGTGCACATAAAGCATCGCAGGGCAGGGTCTCCAGTTGTGGCAGGTTCCTGAAATAATCCTGCTTTACAAACTGCATGTCCCAGCTGTGATATTTGCAGCTACCGGGCACTTAAGGTGCTCAGGGCACTTTGCAAACAATAGTTAATCTCCTTCGTTTATATGATCAAAAGAAACACCTCATATATGTATAACAGTGTGTGACAAACAGGGAAAGCAATCCATGTTTCAGCTGCAATCAAACATGTAGCTGGAAAAGAGTGAAAGCAAATGACAGCAAGTCTGTAGCAATGGAAAAGTATAGCAAGATGAACACCCCGTGGAGTTTCGATAAATGTGCTGGTTTTAGAAAGGGATTTTTTACAACTTCTGGAATATGGTTAATAGAGACCTTATAATTGCCAGCAATCTTGGTTAATCATGGCTGGCACCTGGCTGCTTCTCCCCTTTGAGCACTTTTCTGCACATTTTGTAGGGTTATAATTAAAATTAGCAAATTAATTATATGTTAACCTTGCAGTAATTTAAGAAGCTATTATATTTGCATTCCTCTGTTTCGCTCAAGCTAATTTTTTTTTTATAAATCTTGGACAGTTTTCAAGTGGGTACCTTATCAATTAAAATAAATCTCAAATTATCCACAAATAGTAACTGTTTTCACCCACTGAGATTTTTTTTTTACTTGGCAATCAGCACATTTAAAAGATGCATAATATTGTGTACACCAAACACACAATTTTGGGGGGAAATAGGTTCTGAAACTGCCTTTAGTTCTGCAAGCAAAGTACAAATGTCTCATGAACGTGATGCAAGACTGAGTTAAGGTTATTAAGTAACCACAAAGTGTAGCTTTTGCCTCAATTTACAGAATATATGGTTTCATGGACTGCAGCGAAGTCACATTGATGTACATTGAAATTGATTTGAATGAAGTATCCTTCAATACAGTTCAATTTTCTTAAAACTTAGAAGCAATACCATAGAAAAGTTCGATTTTTTCCTCATTTAAGTAGTAATACTTATTCTTGTTGAAATACAGCTTTGAAAACTAAACAAATGCCTTTTTCCAGGTTTTTGTTCACCCTCACTAAATAATGAAGAAAATTATCTACATAACAGGGCTATAATTACTATTTATTTCTAGCTTTATTCAGCTTCCATCTAACAATAGTGTCATTTTTTTTAATGCTTTAAAATCTGTCACTGCTGCCACCTTTTCTGTACTTTTTATTTTGCAGAAGCTAATTTTAGTGTTAAAACACTGCGCAGATCTAGCTGTCCATCAACGAGGAGTGCTGCTTGCAAACTCCGACACTTCCAATTCATTACAGCAAATGGAATTTATAACCATGATCTTTTCACATGTCATGGCTGATGGAACAAGTTTAATCCCATTTGGAAAGTGAACGACTTTGCTATCGTGGGTCAACTGCAAATGAATCCTTCTTGCTTTCTTCTCTTTCCCAGCGTTGAATCAGAGAACGTTCCTGTTTAAAGATTGCTGCCTCGGGTCAGTCCTGCTCTGGACCTCTATCCATTCCATTTTACATTTTTAATTTACAAAATCAATGGAGTTTTCCTAAAGTTCATTTCTAAACTTGAGCCCTTTTGAAAGCGCATTTGATTTAGGCTCATGGTATAGGATTGATTGGCAGATTACTTTTTGGAAAGCCTGTCTGACAGGATACTAAAACTAAGCAGCAGTTTACTTAATGGAAGAAGAAGAGTGTCTGTATGAGTCTATAAATTACATCAGAAAAGTAAAACAAGACCTAGAACTATTTCAAGACTAGATGACTTCATTGTGGCAGTACCATACCTGTCTCCAGCTTTTGTCCACTGATGTTTAGGGACACACAAACCAATTTCTTACACCAGCAGAGCTGGGAAAATAGGACTCGCTTTTAGTTGTGTAGATTCTTGCTTTACATGCTCGATCTCCTTAAACCAGTGGAGTTCCACCAGCAGTGCCCTGTGCCAGGGGCAGCGGGCGAGGGAAAAGGAGGTGGTGTGCGGGTTGCTTTTGGAAAGTCTTCCACAGAAGACACCAGTGATGCAGAAAAAATAGCTTAAAAAAATATCTATCTATCTAGCTATCTAGCTCTGCTCCCTCCTACTACGTCTCCTCTCCCAGAGCTATCTCCAGCCTGCAGAATATGCCCCGTGTCTCTTCTTTCTGGGTTAAACTCAGCCCAGCCTGCTCCTCAGGTTAAACTGAGCCCAGGTGCAGGGAGGGGGAATGGAGAAGCATCCCTTCCTCTGCGGCTGCAGCATGTCAGTATTTCTTTGGCAACAGGTCATTAGCAGCACCATGTAATACAAAATGCATGAAGAGGGGGTGTATAAACAGGGAAAACCATTAACAGCTCCTCCATTTGTCTAATACGTTGCTGTTTCTTATTCCCATGCTTAAAATGATGTACGTAATGAGAATAAGGGAAGAAAATATTATGATTAGGTCTGTAAGCTTCTCCTGTGGTCTTGTGCATTACTTGTAGCAGATGTATAAACATAACTCCACAGGTATAGGAAAATATTACGGATTTGGTTTAGAAATTCAGAATGATTTAAGATGCTTGTAATACCAAGAGGGAACCTCAAATAGCAGCTTTATAAGATGGTGTGTCATATACCGTGATGTTACTCAGTTCATTTAATAGATCATTTCCATTTGAACACACTATGGCTTCTCAAAACACTTGTTTGAGGACTTTTTTCTGAATAAGAAGATGTTGCTGTAGATAATGACCAGTTCAGGGAATTAGAATCAATTCACTTCTCTTAATCTTAGCTTTTCCATCTTCTTTCGATCCTAACACTTTCTTTGCATACTTGCCTCGGAATGAATAGCTTTCTATCCAAGCCTGGTTTGGGGTTTTGCTATAGAATCGGAGGTATACAGGCACTATTTCTGTGTATGTGCTGTGTGTGCATACGCTTACCGGAATACACTATATAAACATTCTTCATAAAGTTAGGTTAAGCTGAAATGAAGTGTATACCTCGGACCTGAGAGTCGAAACAATACAAGAATTAAAATCATTCTTCAAAGGAGCACAGAAACACTGGCTGAGAAATTCTGTAATGACTTGGGCCCAAGGAAACAAGGGCTGGACGTTTTTCGGCTGAGCAATGCTCAGAGAAGCCAGTGAAAACACAGTTACCGACTCACAAATTTGCATGGGCTTTCTGTATATTTGTCTTAATAGCTACATAGTCTAAACCAGACTGCTTGTGAGAAACAGCCAATTCACCAGCCCAGAGAGTGCTGGTGAATGGGGCTGCATCCAGCTGGCAGCCAGTCACTAGTGGTGTTCCCCAGGGGTCAGTGTTGGGTCCAGTCCTGTTTAACATCTTTATTGACGATTTAGATGAGGGGATTGAGACCATCATCAGCAAATTTGCTGATGACACCAAGTTGGGAGGGAGTGTCGACCTGCTGGAAGGCAGGAGGGCTCTGCAGAGGGATCTGGATAGACTGGAAAAATGGGCTGATTCCAGTGGGATGAAGTTCAATAAGGCCAAGTGCCGGGTGCTGCACTTTGGTCACAACAACCCCCTGCAGCGCTCCAGGCTGGGCGCAGAGTGGCTGGAGAGCAGTCAGGCAGAAAGGGACCTGGGGGGACTAATGGACAGGAAGCTCAACATGAGCCAACAGTGTGCCCAGGTGGCCAAGAAGGCCAATGGTATCCTGTCCTGTATCAAAAATAGCGTGGTCAGCAGAACAAGGGCAGTGATCCTTCCCCTGCACTCTGCATTGGTGAGGCCACACCTGGAGTGTTGTGTTCAGTTCTGGGCCCCTCAGTTCAGGAAAGACATTGAAGTGCTGGAGCGGGTCCAGAGAAGAGCAACACGACTGGTGAAGAGACTTGAACATAAGACCTATGGGGAGAGGCTGAGGGAGCTGGGGTTGTTTAGTCTGGAGAAGAGGAGGCTTAGAGGCGACCTCATCACTCTCTATAACTACCTGAAGGGAAGTTATAGCCAGGTGGGGATTGGTCTCTTCTCCCAGGCATCAGCAATAGGACAAGGGGGCATGGGCTTCAACTCTGCCAAGGGAAATTTAGGCTGGATATTAGAAAGAAATTCTTTGCAGAGAGAGTGGTCAGGCATTGGAATGGCTGCCCAGGGGGGTGCTGGACTCGCCGTCCCTGGAGGTTTTTAAACTGAGATTGGACATGGCACTTAGTGCCATGATCTAGTAAACGGACTAGAGTTGGACCAAGGGTTGGACTCGATCTCTGAGGTCTTTTCCAACCCAGTCGATTCTGTGATTCTGTAATATTTCCTCGGGAACCAAAAATTTCCCATCAACTTAATTTGCCTCTGTAGTCTTCACCTAAATATCTGCACTATCTTTGCATTAAATGTAATACTTTTTGTTTCTAGCCATAATTCAACATAAGGCATCGCTGCTCTCACCCCTGTAGAACTATTTTTGCAGTTTTTTCATTCTTACAGCAGTTATATTAAAGGAAATCCTGTGCAGACCGTTCCATTGCCTGCTTTTACCCCACTCAGTTATTTGATTGTCAATAGTACAGAATTGTTAATGGATCTGGCAACACTCCACTGTAATGGCACATCTTTCTAGTGTAGAATAAAGGCACCAGTTGGTTTTAAATAAGCTCTTGCAGGATGTTAATCCTGTCCTTTAAGGACAGGTCTGTAATTTTTACTTTTAGCATCTCAGCTTCTTGCATTATTCATAAAGGTATTTATGCAGACAAGATAAATAGCATAATTTACCTCAAAATAAAACACAATGGCTTCAGAACCCAGTGAAAAAGTAAAATTAAAATAATTCAATCTTTTCTAACGCCTCATCACATTTAAGTCACTGTGTGATAATAGTGAAAGGAAAACTGTTCAGTGTCATGTAATAGCTAGCAATCTACAGTTTCAATGAGACCGAAGAGTTTTATTATTAAAGTGCCTGTTCATCAAACTCTTACTGTGCTCTATTAAAAAAAATATATATAAGATCCTTATCTTTAGCTCTCTGTTGATCAGGAGGCCGATAAGCAGGAAAAGCTTGTACTAATAAGAAAGGATCACACAGGTCTCGAGCTTTCTGAATTAAAATTGTACCCCGACAGTTAACTCCGCTAGTTCCAGAGCAATTGCACCTTTGTTTTCCACCTTGTTCTTCAACATAAAAACACCAGAAAAAATCCACCCAGTCAACCGAGGCATAAGTTCTATGCAATGTACAGCTTCTTTGCATCTCACATGAGCATCACTTCTGTGAGACAGAGAGAGCAAGAAAGGGACGTCAGTGACAGCACTATGCAAACAGCTTCCCGCTGCAAAGGAGCCATTCAACTACTTCAAATAAACCCTGAAAGCAGAGACAACTACTTTGGATGAGCAGAGATGAAAACATTCTCTCCCACCTGCCTACATTTATGCCAAATTCAGTTGATGTAAGCAAATAATAATTCCGCTGTTCTACATAAACTTATACAAAGGCTGGATTTTATCCTTTATTATTCACTCTTACATCAGCTCTGCTATTTCACCTCTACATTAGCTCTGACAGTTCACAACAGTTATCCAGAAGGGCCTGCATTTATTTTTAAACATATGCAAAACAAAGCAGAATTACATGGACGACGGCCATCCTTAGTCTGCCAGACTTTCTCAGTGCAAGGTAGAAAAAGCTACACCACTCTGACCTTGTCACAGGTTTACAACCCAGCATGTTCAGAATACCAACAATCCAGCAACAGTACAGCAATGTATCTATTAAGCAAATGGTGACTTAGAAGAACACAGATAACTGTATAATTTACTTGTATTCAAATAATGATTCATGGCTGCTGCTCATCCTTATGTGGCCAGTTTATTCTTAAGACTACAAATATACTAAAAATCCGAAAGGACAGGAAAGATTTATGTCTGCGCCTTATCTATTGACATTTTTAATCATCAGTTCCTTGTTTCATAGCTTTAAGTGTCTCCCTCTCTAACTGAAGGCAGTAGCAGACATTGGATTAGCTGCTCAGGAAATTTTTCCTTGACATTTAGCCTCTTTTTTAATTACTTTCATTTTAACTCATTAGGAGATTTTGGGCAAACAATCAGCACCAAATAACATATTCTTCTCCCCTCAGCCATCACGTCTGTTTTGACACACTGATTTTAATTGCGTTATATTTATCTTGGCCTTTGCAGCTACTTCTCAGGCAGTTTTGCTGGAATAAGATGTACAGGCTTGGGTCCATTTTTCTATTTTGAGGACACCGCAGTAAACCATAAAACTTTAAATTTGTTGAGATAGTTAATACAAATCCAATTCATGAATAATCAAACCCACGCAACAGTTAAATAGCTTTCAGGGATGAAAGGTGTGCCCACCAGTCATTATAATTAAAGAACAGCTGTAATATGCTTTATTGTGTAATTCTGGATCGGTGTTATCAAGATTTTTAATCATCTGAAATTCATGTTCAAATTTAGAATGATGAGTTTAACAAGAACAAATGGAATTAAATTAGTATCAGAATAATAACACAGACTAGTTGTACCAGCAATTTTAAAGATTAATTCTTCCAATATATAACATCTAATTTACTGAAATTAATTTTTAAAACACACTCCAAGATGATGCCTTTATCAATTTAGTGCATGTCTCTCTTATACCCTCATCTTTGTCTATTTGTATGCTAACTATGCAGCACACTTGAAGTATGAAACCTAAAGGTCCTGGATGGTTCAAATAAATATCATTTAGCAACACTGGAGCTGAAACAAAAGTTTTTCATTCTCATATTTAAAGATTGCTGGGTGATGTAGGACATAAGGATTGCAGCCAGACTGCTCAATGGAAAGCATGGCAGGAATATACTAAGCAGGGTGAAGAACCATTTCATATTTATTATTACATTTGACTTGTTATTGCAAACAGGATTTTAATTATCACTCCATGAGCCAGAAACAAACTGACTTCACAATTAGTAGGTTAAGTTTCAAACTGAGGCAGTGACTTTCTGGCAAATTGGAGGCCTATGGTCAACATGTCTCTCAAATTACATTATTCTGAAAACAGCAGGGCTATTAGCCCAATGGTTATTGTATTTTGGCTCTTCCCACGCCTTGGAAAACACTGCCAGCATGCTCCATGTAGCTGGCTTGGAGGGAGGTGTGGGGAACAACTCCAGCCATCACTGGACTGATGACTCGCCATATCAGGACACAAGCTGAGTTCATTGCCTACCAGCACCTCGTACCTACTGCCACTGTCCCACAGTTCTCCACGAATGCGCCTCTCATGCTCTTTCGACGTTATGTTCTTCCTAAATGTACCAGAGCACTTTGTCAGGACCCAAATTTCGTTTTTTCTACCTATTTAGGTAGAAATAGTGTGTGGTCTCCATGCTAAGGTTACCCATGTAAATCAATCTGGTAGCACTGCTGCACAGAAACTCAACTGCAGACTGCTAGTAAAGTGCTTTTTATTTGATTTCTTTATATCATTTGCTACAGTAGAATAGAGAGAGATCATGTGCAATTTACAGGTGAGATAACTAAGGCAGAGAGATACAAGTTGCCCAAAGCAAATGTGCGAGAAGCTCCTCAATTTTGTAATTCCAGCCCACTGTCCTGTCATTTAGGTCACCATTTCTCTATTTCCTACGAAAATGTTCTCCAATAACCAAGTAGAGGCGAGGCCAACCTTCAGTCCCCTCATGACATGGGCTTTATTTTTGCAGAGTGTTCAGTATCTTCATCCCTGTTTACTAATTCAATTAAATTGTGATACTGGAGTTGTACCTGCATATATTATACATGAGCAGCTATTCAGAATATTAGATACGCATACTAGAATGAAATGAGAGAACAAGATCAACAGGAGAGGTCTATCATGTCAACAGGCTGCAATCAATGAAGCCCTCAGCACACAGAGGTATACTGCTATACAGCTAGGATTATGCAAATTTAAACAAAAAATCAAATCCATCCTAACAACACAGTATTTTTATGCATAAAGCTGCTTTAAGCCAGTTCAAAGCATAACTGCTGTAAATTCAGATTCATTTAATTTAAAATTACTAGTAAGACCATACTAAAAACATATTACAGATTGCAGAATTACATTTCAGCAAATCCGCGTGGCAAAATGCATTAAGTATCTGATTAAAAGATTAATATATCCTCGAGAATAAAAATATTTTTGACAATTGATTTTGACATCCTGCACTTAAAGAGTTGCACGTTTTCTTGCCAAGATCACAAAACTTAAGAAGAATTATCTAATGGGGATATATGTTCAAACAAGACAGTTGATGGGGGCCAACCAGCTGTGCAGAAGAGGAGCTGGGAGTCCCAGTGGACACCAAGTTGAACGTGAACCTGCAACATGACTGTGCTAAAGGTCAATGGTCTCTTCAGTATTGCGGCAGGTTGAGGGAAATGGTCCTTCCCCTCTGCTCAGTGCTGGTGAGGCCACAGCTGAAGTGCTGGGTCCAGTTCTGGCCTCCCCAGTACACAAGAGACACGGTCATACTGAAGACAAATCAGTGAAGGATGATTAAGGGTCTGGAGTATGTCATATATGAGGAAAAGCTGCGAGAGCTGAGAATGTTTAGCCTAGAGAAGACTTGGGTGGATCTTACCAATTCACATAAATACCCAAAGGCAGGGTACAAAGAGGACAGAACAAGGTTCTTTTCAGTGGTGCCCAGTGATGGGACCAGAGGCCACGGGCACAAACTGAAGCACAAGAGTTTCCTTGTGAACATCAGGAAACGCTTTTTTTACTGTAAGAGTGACTAAGCACTGGCACAGGTTTCCCACGGAGATGTTGCAATGTCCATCCTTGGAGGTATTCAAAAGCCATCTGGACATGTCTCTGGGCAACTGGCTCTAGATGGCCTTGCCTGAGCAGTGGGCTTGGACAAGGTGACCTCCAGAGGTCCCTTCCAACCTCAACCACCCTGTCATTCTTTGATGCTGTTTCAGAAGGAATGCTCACTCCAAAGAAAACTGCTGAAGTGAACTGGATGCAGGGTGAAAAATCAGTTCATCAGAGTTACAAAATATGACTGTAACCTCTTATAAAACAGGACACCAAAAACCAGCATTCTCTACCCAACGTACCAATCGTGCATTGCACAAAAAGTATCGGTCAAATGACACTGGCTTTATATATAAAAGCTTCATTGATGAGCCTTAACATTATTATCCTGTGCCAGCAGACTACTTCATGCACAGCCTTTAGGTACATAACGAATCTATCACTCTATATAGCACTTGAAATGTTAGCACAAAGTTCAACATCAAAAAGCCATAAATAGCCTATTATCTTATCTAGTGCATCCTGTGACAGAGAATAAATACTCCCTACTATATGTTTTTCAGTGATTTGCCTCAACCAATTTTCAAATGACTCACATGATGAGTCTCCCTTCATTTCATTGGGAAGATTACATTGCAGCCCAACAGTCCACAATGTTAGGAAGTTCTTTAGATTAGTTTTGAGCCCTTCCGTAATCGAATATGGTTCAGAGAAAATAACACTTGTCAAAACAATTTCATTGCTAACAGGAGGCAGCAGCTGATGAGAAAATTATAAAAAGTACATTTTCTTCACTGTGGCTGGGGCAGGGGAGCATTGGCCATTCTCCTTAAAATTCCCATGTAAAATTCCTGTGCCAAAGGGCACAAAAAGTGAGGTCAAATTGCAGGTTTAGATTATAATGGTGTGCACACCCTATAGTACTCCTGAGAGTTTAATAATAATGGGAAATGTTCTCAATTAGTTTTTTTTAAATCTTGAAACGATTAACAGCTTCAGAAAAACACTTTCATTCATACAGTAATAAACTCTCCCAAGGAAGCAAATCCCCAAACAAGCAGGGTAAAAAGAGCTCTCGAAATCGTAAGCAGAATAATGTAAAGCTTTCTGCATCCTCAATTAGGGAAAAAAATGGTTCAGGAAGTGCTGATCAACACAGTGCAAATGATAAAAATGCGTATTTTCAGAGAATGTACAAACACGGTTTCATAAAAAGAATGAAATTTGCAGTGGATCTTCCACATAGTGAGCTGGGTTGCAACTACTCATGCAATGGAAGATCCCCAACCACCCTGAAATATATATATTTATTTCTGATAATACGAAGGGTACACATAAAGACCCTACACAAAAAAATATCAAACAGTAAGACTGGAAGGACCGTTTAAGTTGAGAAATCAAGATACTTGCATCACTTTGCCTATCTCCTTTTGTTTCTAATACAAGTCAAAGCCATCCTTTGAGTCTGCTTCAACTTTCTCCCATCCCCCCACCTTGCACCTGTCCCCCTGCCAGCAAAGTTACGTTTACCCATGTTCCAAACTGCATCACGTCATATGTGCATTCATAAAAAACAGTTTGCTGTTGTAACTTCCCATGCACAATTAAGTAAGTTTAAGGAACCTGAAAAAGAGCACTTTCCCACCTGACTGAGGATGCTCACCATTTGTCCTGTGCATCCTCACTAGTTAATGAGTTGAGATACAGACTTTCCAAAGGCAACACTGACTGCTTAATATCTTCTGTTTTTGTAATCAACTTCAGTCATTTGAAGGTTAAACTTATTTGTTCTATATGTTATAATACCTTTTAAAATTATAAACATTTGTATGTACTTTCAATCAAGCTAAAAAAGTTCCCCTGTGGAAGATTCAAAATTCTTGGTTTCCATTACAAAAAATAGAACTAAAAGAAATCCAGAAATCTTGAAGCCCTTCTTAAAATGAACTCTCTATTTTACAGGCAGTTCTAACTATAACTAAAGACAATAAAGTATACCAGCAAGTATGAAAGCACAGTGCCGCATCCACTAAAATCTTCCAGGTGACAAACTGAACAAATATTCAGGATTAAAAACTTCAGTCATTACTGCTACTCTTCTTTGTGAATACTGCAATGACTATTTCCAAATAAAGAAGAAGTGACTGTTTCCTTAGCATAAAATGTGCGCTTTGAAAGCGCACGCTCTCTCTTCATTTTTTAATTACAGACTGAATTTTTAACTCCACTAAACCATTAGTTGCAGACTTTGATCAGACCCCAGTTTTCCCAGCCTGGGCGCTGCTTCAGACATCAATAATTCCAATTAAACCAACTCTGAGATATGACTACATCATTTCACTAAGCAATTAAAAATGTACAACTGAAATAAGTAGAAAATCCTGAAAGAAAAGCCAGGGGACTCATCAAATGTTAATAACAATAATAATAAGTACATTGCACTTCTACACCCTCTTTCATCCTGTGCTCTCTAAACATTTCCTAAGTATTATGCAATATTACAATACTTTGTAAGAAAGTAACAATATAACAAAACTTATTTGATTATCTAAAAGAGAGTTGATTATTCAGGATGAAGATACAGCCGTCAATGCGGACTGCATGAGTAAGACCGCCAACACATTAAAAAACCCACATTTATCCAAATAGTTTTTCTGCCCCCTATTTCATTGAATTAACCGAGTTTTATTATATGTAAATAGAATGTAATTTCTTTTCAACAGCATTCCCAAAGTTAGGAGTTTCTTATAACGGTTGATTTTATTATTTGCACACAACAAAGTAATTTACTTTCTTAAAATGCACTAACCTGTACAACTGTTCAGCAAAAACACATCTTCAAAAGCTGGCTTATAAAACTAGAATTTATTGCACCAGAAGGACAATTTTGCACTTGGTAAAATCTGAGACAGTTACGTGATCTAAATATTAGTGCATGGGGGTTTTGGGCAGTTCCAAAGACACAAGGAATCTAGATGAGGATTAAAAGCAACAGCTACCTGAGGTTTAATATTGGTGCCACTATTGCTTGTGTGTCCTATCTTGAGAAGTGTCTCTCCATTTCTGCTTATTTGTAAGCAAATTTTTTTGATACTACAGAAATCTTTAGTAGCTCTTCAGTGTATACTTCAGATAGTAAGTAGATTAATGAACGAACATAAAGAATGTTATAGATTTACAAAGTGTTCTTACATATGCACGTGTGTACGCAGATACTTTGTTTCAGAGCTTCATTATCTGTGAAATGAGTTTGATCTCTGGGACATGGGATACCAGAACATCAAGAATCCAAAAGAGCGAGCTCTGAAAAAAGTTCTCCTACATGTATTTATGTATTTAAGAAGAAGACTACTTGGAGGAAGACTACAAAAACCCAAAACAAACCAACCAACCAACCCCACAACCAAACCACAACACATCAAATGAATTGAAAATGAAGCACTGCTCCCGACTATATCTCATATCATGAACAAGGACAATGGCAGTGGTGGTGTAGCCACAAATATCACAGGATATGAAGTTCACAGGAGAAGCTCTTCCACAGTAGGAAATATGACCTAAGCCAACAAATTGTAATAGGCAGCTGAAATTATTCTTAGGACCACATGAAAGCACCTAATATAGAATCATAGAGTCTTTTAGGTTGGAAAAGACTTTTAAGATCAAGTCCAACTGTAAACTTAGCACTGTCAAGTCCACCACTAATCCATGTCCATGTCACAATCTGTAAGATATACATAACCTGAGAGTCAGTAAAGACCAAACAGTGACTTAGGCCAGCGGTCAGTCTACAATAGATGAACACTAAAATACTAGTCAAACATGTGGCGTGCAGTTGTTAAGGATCTTGGCACCACCAAAAGCGGGTACAAAGTATCTGCCTTTCCAAAACAAGGTTTTCACAGATACACTGACTGTGAAACACAGCAGAGAAAAAGCAAATTGTGAGATGTGTATTTCATTTGGTTCTTAAGCCAACTTTGAGATCCTACAGACTATCGTCTCATTTATTAGAGTAAAAAAGATACCTTGATTACTTACCCTTCAGTTACATATCGCCCCAAAATTCACTAGTGTTTTAGACACAAATCTCATTTTCTTCAACTTAAAGTCAAAAATATCTAGTTTTTTTCTTAAGAAGATGTCATTTGTTAGGCTCTTAGGGACATTTTCTTTGGAAAACTACCTCATTCTTCCGTAACCGAAAATTCGGTCTCTGGCCTCAAGAATTTCCAGTCGTCAAAATAATTCCTGTTCAAACCACATCACAACCTACACGTAGCTGTTCCAGAAATGCATCCAAATGCACATCTAAATTGTAATCCAATCCAATATGGTCACTTCCATATGGCTTCCTGTTTAGATGAGCCCTCTTGAGACATCATGTCGTCAGCTGATATACTAAATCATTAGCAGCAATACTGACTGTAACAGACCACATCAGCTATGGGGAAGGACTGCACAGGATCGACGTGAGGTCATCTGCTCAGCAAGCTGCAGATGAATTGGAAGGTGTTGTTTGGCTCATATGTAGGTAAAGAAGCTACTGGGGCTGTTTTGGCCTCTTTAATGGTCCAGTGGGAGACACTGGAGGGAGGGAACAGTTTGAAAGCTGTGAAAACAGTGCTTCTAGCAATGCCTTACAGGAGATATATTTTACAATAAACGCTGGCCTGCTTTTTATTGTTCTTTTACCCATTTTTATAGCTTCTTGTTTTCTTTTTCTTCCTTTTTTTTTTTTTTTCCTGGTATAGAATAAAAAGTTCAGGTGACAGTACAAAGAAAAGTTTAAAAAGCTGCCAATCTCAGCACAAGGAAGGATTCGATACACTGAGCAACACAACATCTTCCTTTTCGTTGGACATGCTTTGAGGCTTTGTCCTACGCTGATTGGTTTTTTGGGTCTGACTGTTCCAGAAAAGTATTCTTTACCCTTTTCAAAGCCAAACAACCCACACATGCTCTGCTGGCAATTGCATGAACAAGCTCTGTGCCTTCTTGCACATGCCAGTGATCAGTCATCCCTCAGTCGAATTCTTCTTTGTAAAAGACCTCCGCAACAGAGCATTTTGGCACAGAACACCTCCGTTTCTGAGGTGGGACTAGAACCTTCTGAACTGCTTTAACAGCTTTCATATTTTATAGCCTTTCTCATCAAAGTTTAATTTTTTTTCCTTCATTTATATTGCTTCAGAGTCAAAAGTGCCTCTTTTTAAGTTGTTATAGCAAAGACACAAAGTAAGAATTGGGCTTCCTGGGAAGAACTGAATATTTATGTATTTATTTTTCAGGTTCACTGTGACTCAATTCACAAATGTTTAAAAAAATAAAAATTGCTTCCTCCATTAAAAGCCATTAAAAATAGCAGACAGTATACAAAGAAATCCCCTTACCAATCACTGCCAGCCCTGGAGCTATCTACAGCAATTTTGTGGCATATAGTTATGCAGGCAAGGGCAAAGAGAAAGCGTCCTTGACCAAAGACATTTCATTTACTTTGTAAAGCGTAATTTTCCAGAGAGGAATTTTTCCAGACCCTACCCCTGGCTGTGTTAATACCTTAGACCGTACTGTGGAGAAAAAGTTTCGCTTCCCATCTTAAATCTGTTGTGTTTTCACCTTCGTCTAACAACTGCAAAGGTACCCTGTGTCCTCTAATGCCGTTCCCATCCTGAAGTGGAGATACAGGGACACGCTTCAGTCCATGGACTGCACGTTCAGGAAGGAGGCTCAATACCACAGATAGAGCACCACCTTCCAAACATGTCATAAAATATAAATTTAAAAGGCAGGATGGAAAACTTAGTTGTGAATGAAATTTCCATCTTTTTTTTTTTTTTTTTAACTACATCAAAGTGCATCCTGTTTGTAACAAAGGAGCAGTTCGGCACTTAGATCAAAGCATCTCCTGGCTGTGTCGTGCTGGAACTGAAGTGCCAAACGGATTCCCTACAACACTAATAAGAAATGCTTTGATGTACGTGTGTGTGTGTGTGTGTGTAAAGCACTTTAGTCACTACTTAGTAGCTACCCGTAATATTTTAGAAATAGATTACCCTAAACTGTAATTTCACATTATGGTATATCACTGGAAGTACCACATATCTTTACATTACCGTTACTGACGTGTTATTAAGATGGAGAAGAACACTAAAGCAATGTTTTGAAACATAGGCATTCCATGTGAAAAGGTATTTGGTGCGTTCATCACAGAACACTATGGAAGGGAACAATGACGGGGCCAAGGAACATCACTCAGGTACCTTCTTTGATTAAATTAGGGTCAAGGGACATGCACATCCTGAGCCAATCCTCAATGAAGACAAGGAAAAGCGTACAAAGAACTGGCCTGAAGCTTGTCCCCAGATATGTCCACCAGAACACCACAGCACCATCTTCTACCCTTGGCAAATAGCATCTCCACAGTTTAACATCAAATCACATCTGATCTCCTTCCACAATACGCACCTACAAAAGCTTACTATAATAAAAACATACGTGCATCCCCAATTGTCTCATTAGGTAGCAAAGACCCACCTGTTGGCCGAGCCTCCTCTCCCAGCACAGAGAGCAGCTCCCGCACCCCTCCCAGAGCTCCGTACGTCTTCCCAGCCCTGGGAGGTAATTGGTCCTCCTATTGGCAATCAGGGACAGCATAGGGATGCAGGAAGGGAAACAGACATTCACCTGAACGGGAGTCAGCCTTGCATCTCGGGGGAGAACGATTACCACACACGTGCAGCCATCAAATATCTTTGCAATCTCATTTTTTGTGTGTGAGTGCACAAAATATTAAAAAGTCAATTTTAGGCAGCACACTAAGACTCCTGAAAATTTAATTAAAAGTAAACGCAGTGTTATAATAATTCTCCTGATTTTTTACTACTGCTTTATAGTTCCAATGACTATAGTGAGGGAGAGTAGAGTGTACTATTGTCTTAGCTCTACACAGAATTCAGTTCTGAAACTGCTGAGAAACACAGACCATGCTGCCAGTCGCTCCTTTTAAGTTGAAACACTTTCTGTCATGTCCAAGAAAACTGAAAGGACTTTCATATGTAATTAACCAGTTGGATTGCTCAGATTCACATTAATTATCCTTCTTATTATTCACCACTTTCTTATTTGTCTACATCGCCCTTTTTAGCATGAGAACACCATATATTTTTCTTTGGATTTTAAAAGTTGTCTTCAGCTCTGTAGATCACAAAATTCTGCCTTTGAACAGAGTGTTATTATTTTGTGTTTTTCTCTACCACTGCATAGCTTATTTCTAAAGCTTGTGGTCTTAATTTATTTATAATCGCCTACCAATTACTATATTGATAATTAGGGATGATTTACTGATATGCATTAGTAAAAGGACAGCAGAACAGTTGTCTATTTCAATAATTGACTGAATATATATCAGAAGAATATAAAAAATATTTGATCCATATTCTGTAGATTGGTTGTCAAATGCTGTTTTCTTTTATATTAAAAAAAATAAATTATATATTCTATCATTTTCTTTTGAAAAGTCATTTGAAATTTTATTTTATGAGGATTTAGAACTTGTATATTTTTATGTTTTAGATTCCTTTATAACACAGTATGCAGTCCTAGTGTTGACACACAGTATTTTAATTAATTTTTTTTTTTAATAGAATTTAGGCAGTTGCTACTTGTTATTGCTTCCCCAATTTGTACTATAATTAAATATATGCACTAGTATCACTGGAAAGCCATGAAAAGCCAACAAGAAAAACAAGATATAGTGAGCAGCTACTGTGGTTCTGGTTGCTGGCTGGGGTTAAACGCAACAATTTACAAACAGCAATACCAAGAACGAAATTCACAGGACAAAATACTTCAAATCATATCAAAACTTAGTTTGGGGCATGTTACCATTTGCTTTAAAAGCATAATCCAACGTCTTAGTTGCATCAACAACTTGAGTTAAGTCATTCACCCAACAGACTATAGGTTCTTGCCATGATATACATTCCATAGACAGTGAAAAATGAGCCTGGAGCAATGAAGGAAGCACCTCCAGTCACTTACGTTAGTGGCCCAGTCAGGACTGAGATCTATAGTCTATGAATTTATTTCCTGACGGTAGACATTAAATTACACCCCTGCATGCAGCAACACTTCGTAAATGTGACAGTGTCGATCTCACTTCATATTTAATATAGAACTTTAAACTGCATTAAGCAGCCTGAACAAAATTTGCAATCCAGCAAAGACTGGATCATTTCATAGATAGAAAATAGAGTAATTTCATTCCCGCTATTTGGTACTAAATGAAATTTCTTGTGTTTTCTAGATATAAATCATTTCCTATTTGCATTATAATTAAACTACGTGACACTTTCTGTGAATAATGAAAGAACATTAGGGTGCAGTATTTTGGCCCTTCAGTCTTTTGAGAAGCAAAGAGATGGAAGCAAGGTGGTCAGAGAAAGAAAAACAGAAGGAAAGAAATGAGAACAAATGGTGAAGCTACAGAAATTATGTGTGAAATTATGATAACAGTTCAGACCAGCCCCAAATAGCCTATCATTATAAAGATATGTTTCCATGTATTAGTACTTCTAATAAAGAAGAAATTTCTACCCTGAAATGAGCCTAATGGTAAAACTTTGTTTAAAGACCGCTCCACACCTCACTCCTTCAGCTCCAACATCAGCAAGCTAATCCCTCTACAAAGAGAAAAGGATGCTTTGAAATAAGAAGGAACATCCTTGTATTCCTCCCACAGCCCACTAGGATTTTGCCAATTCAAAAAATCCTGGATTAAACAGTTCTTGTTACTGGAGGCCAGAAGTCACCAAATTCCTAGGAAAACATGTTTATTACCCTGGGCAAATCAATCTTTATGGGCTTCTGCAGTGCAGAACACCAACATCAGGAGACACGACATGGGACCCTCCTGCAGACTCTTCCTTAGGAACAGAGAGAGACGTGCGATCCCTCAAGCACAGGGAATCATCCTGAATCAAAACGTGGAGGTTAAAAATATCATCGGTCTGCAAGACATGTACACCCACAAACGGAAACGTTCTGCATAATGTCTCTGACCAAAAGCAGCAGCTGCTGTTGGGTCAAGGGTGAGCTTTGCCAAGAGCCCAACTCCAGGGATGGATTCCTGGAGAGCTCTGGGTTAGTGTGTTGGGTCTCAATAAAGCTGGTTTTGGGGTTTCATTTACAATGAATTCAGCATGAAGTGCAGTGCTGGGCATCCCTGGTAAGACACATAAATCAGATACATACAGAAGTAGAATTTATGGCCTCTAGGACATTCTACCTGTGAAAACAGGACTGTTCACAGACATCAGATTACAGAGTTTAATGAGGGACTGCACAGTAGGACATCTAACTTTGTCACAGCCCCATTACAAGTGACTAAATTGCCTTGGAGATCTTGGCTTTTCCAACTACGCTATCTCAGTATATACAGCAATAAGGATGGAATAACTGTATCCTTAAAGTTGCTGGAAGTGTATTGATAAAAAGAGGAAACTGGAGAAGAGATTTTCTTTAAACATTTTTCTTGGAGCTTGTCTCAAATTTTCAGCAAAGACACAAAAAAGGGGGCACAACTTCGGTCAGTAGGACTGATACAACTTTGAGAAGTGCTACCAATGCCAGGGAATATTGGAATTTCACTTTGAAAGAAGGGAAAGGCCATAAGGACTTATCAAATACAAACAGAATGAAAATGAATGATATGCCTTGTGATTCTGCTTGGGAGTCTAGTAATAAGCATTTCTGCTAAAAGATGGGAAATTATCAGAGAGAAATGGCTGGGGAGGATAAAGACCATATTGATCAATCAGAGGATCATAGGATAAGGAGGATTAGCTTTGTTGAAAAAGGCGAAAGCTATCTCAAATTTATCAACAGAAGCATTCGTAACAGAAACACAAAAGTATTAATGACATAAAACAAGGGATAGTGTGACACTTATCTCAATACAATTTTCTCAACTCTGCTCTTAAAAACAAACAAACACACAACCAAGCAAACAAACAAAAAACCACCAAAAAACAGAGCCACTAGGTGAGTCTATAATCTGTTCTATGAAATGTAGTGTTCCTCGCTTATTTTGCCTAGCACATTCTAAGCCAAGTGGAGATATTATTCCTTTGTGTAAGCTCATTAGGAAGAAATAATAAAAAGGTTTGCTGGGTTTTTTTTTAATTTAAAACGAAGAATGACACGTGGCAGAACACCAACACAAATGAGTATTAACTGTCAAGAATAAGTTTATTCTGGAAATCAGTGGAATGTTCGTAGCCAAGGGGCCAGCAATGTCTGGAATATCTTATCTGGCTGAGTAGCAAGATATTTACTACTTTTAGGACAGATCTGACAAATCTATAAAGAGGATTATGTGACAGTCACTCATGGTGAGAACTAAGATCATCTGAGAGCCCCTTATGTGCTATAAAATGCCAGAGACTTTATTATTTTCTAAATAATAATTGTTAATATACGATAAAATTCTAAAGAAGCCAGCACTGTTTACTCTTCATAATACCAGATACTATAGGTCAGACCCTGTGATCCAGTTTCACTTCTCTGCGTAACAAGACCTTCCCCAATTTCCATTATAATTGTTCCGTTAGCTATCAAGAACCAGCCTTCACATACTAAGACGACTTGTTTATTCCTAACTAGCCTAACAGCACTTTGAATAGAAAATATGGGTGTCTTTGAGACAGAAAAAGACAGGAAGGACTGGGGAAAGGAAAGCTATTGATGTTTCAACATATGCTTTCCAAAAATATTTGTTACATTTGCAACTTCTCCTACAATGTTCCTGGGAATCAGCCAGGTTTATCTATATATAAACCAGAGCGCTTACAAGTAACTATCTTCTCCTTCACATAAGGCCCAATAGATTGTAAGAGCTAATTTAAAAACATTACAATTTCATGTTCAAATGTGCAATTAAGAAGAGAAATGAAGATTGAGATTAGCAATGGCAGAAGATCTCTCAACTTTATATTACACAATTAACATTTTAAGTAGAGCGGGTCAAAATAACTAGGCTTTTTACTTGCTTGCAATGCTGGAAAGTGAAATAATCATGCTTCAGGTCAAATAATGCTTCATTTATTTTTTTAGCATTATTTTAATGTTTTCAAGTGTTTGTAAAAGCCATTTCACATTTAAAATTGGAAACATTTACCAGGGTTTTCAGTGCTGCTCATAAGCCTACCAACGGGTACAAAAGTACATTGGACTTTTACACCTGGAATAGCCACACATGAAATCTTGGTGTGTTGTTAATTAAGTAATACTTGAGTGCAGAGAGAGTAAAGATAAATCTGCTGGGAAAAAGAAACAGTTCATTTAACAAACGACAGGTCCTTCTGACTACTGAAATAAATGGAACTTAAAGGCTCAGGGTTACAAATGATCATCTTGCAATGCTCATTAAGAGTCCTGCTAAGGAGCCATGTCATACAGAAATGTTCTGATTTACTTAGCAGAAAATGAGTAAATAATGCAGGCCAATTTTCAGGAAATTAATAGAGAAGACATAGAGGTGAGTCATTGTGTTCAGACTGTTCTGTCTCGAGCGTCGCTGCTGGCCCGGCTCCCCTGACCACCCTCGCAAGGGCAACTATGCAGAGCAAGACCCGGAGCAGATCATGGGCCGAACGTGATGCCACACCAAAGCGAAATCAAAGTCATCACCACCTTGGAAAGAACAGACAAAAGTACTGTGCACCCTGCCCTTCTGTTCAGTGCTCTGACAGGGTCTCAGCTGCAGCATCATGGCCACGTAAGAGTAGGCAAAAAGTTTAACGGCAAATACGGACCAACTGAAGATCCATAGGAGAGGATGGCAAGAATAATGAGAGGTCTGGAAAACATGACTTCAAGGAAATACAGGAGGAAAAAAAAAAAGGTGAAAATAATATACAGATGAATATAAATTGAAGATACAAAATGAAAAAGGCTGAAGCAATATGCTTAAATGAAAACAAAATAGACTGAAGACATCAAGAAAACACTAGCGAAGATAGAGAAGCATGTGAACAGGCTATCTAAGGCATCTGTGCAATATCCATCCATGAAGGCTTTTTAAAAACGTAGATGGGCAAAGAAAAGGGAAAGATTATCCTGCAACCGGTCAAAAAGACCTGTCTAAGGTCACATCCAGGCTTATTTTCTGAGTCTATTTTTGTCTATTGACCAGCGCACTTGGCCCTAAGCCATTATTTTCTCTCAAATTCTACTTACTCAGTTATTGACTTGAGCAAACTCAGTACCAGGGAACAAGAAAATATTCATTTCCTTACACCTCCTTCATTACTTCAGAGTTCTGCTAAATGCAGCTGACTGAGGAAGAAGCAGCAGCAGCACAGGTTCCTGAATTCTTGGCATTAAAGAAAAAAAAAGAGCCAAATGTCCCAGATACACCATTTAAAATTCTTTCTGGCCCATTAAGAGATACATTTATACATTCTACTACGAACAGTTAGGTATTTGCAAAAGCCCTCCTAACACTATTCTTCCTGGAAAAGCTCAGTAGTTGCGCTTTTGTTACTAACCCACCAGATTCAACTTGGAAGGATTCTTTCCTCTTTCAAGTTTTACCTTGGATTTCCCATGGCATCTCACAGATCGCAAAGTGTCTGGGGTTTTGCTGAAGAACGTTCCCATTAAAGAGTTTTACCTCAAAGAACTCCCTAGAACCAGAATCTAACAACCTCCTGAGCAGCGGAGGATGTTTCTGTTCAGCCAGGTTCACAGGTGAAGAATTACACATCATGTCAAGTAGAAACACCAACAGGAGGATGAAAAAATTAAGTCACATATTCCAAGAAAACTTACTCCACTATCATTCATTACTGCCAACTAACTCAACAAAAGTTACAATAGTATAAGAAGAGTTTAAGTCAGAAAAAAATCAAATTATTTCCCTCAAAACCAGCAATGTATTTGATCATATTTTAAGGCAGTTATCTGCAATCTTTATTTGGTAAAGAGCAATTTTCAGTGTGTTAGATGCCGAGTGCCACAAACCACACATTACATTGACTACATAAATTACATTACAAGATACTGAAGGCTATCACCATGCCATTTTCAGTGAACAAACCAACAGCTCTCTTATTGTCTAGAATGGTGTCTGTTAACTCCTAGATAACATCTGAGACTTAATGAAAATAACACAAGCATATTCCATTAACATATTTTTTTAATGACTTTCCAAAAATACTTTGGACTTGGCGATACTGTGGGTGGGAAGAAATACAAGCTCCTCTGCATGAGTATCAATGAGAGAGAAGAATCAGAACTGAAAAGAGGAAAGTTTAACCACAAATGTAGCCAACGTGGAGGCACAGCGTGGAAAAAGATAGTGAACAAATCCACCCCTCACAGCCCCACTCACATTTCTTGACTGCTACAAGGCAACGTGGTTTTTGGAGAGGAGTGGTACTGTAAAGGTGGTGTTAAGCCTCAGTTTTTGCCTTTTCCCATCTCCCTTCCCAGTCAAACCATTTACGCCATAACATGCCTTACCAAGCAGTGTTAATCTGAAGACAATGGCCGTTTCTGAGAGGAGGTTTAGGAAATGCCTCTTACTGCTTCTCTGCTATTATTTGCCTCTTCTGAGTTGTGCCAGGAGAGGAATTTGAAAGTCCTCCTCCTCTCCCTCATCTCACAGAGGCAACAGACACCTTGCTGGGCTGGGGTTGTATCACCTCCCAGCTGGGCTTTACCTTGCAGCAACAGGCAGGGATAAAATTCAACGTAAAACTAGCCTGAAGCTTAACCAACCATTTGGGCTGCTCGGCTCAAAGAAGAAACACTGCTTTGTTTTAACCATCAAAACTTCTGGTTAAAACATAGCAGTGGAAGGGATATGAGAAGGTGATGTCTCAAAAAAACCCAATATATTTTCTTCTTTTATTACGGAGGTAAAAAATAGCAAAGTGTATCTTTGGAACTTTTCTATTAGGGAAGGAAGAAAAGGCTCTCAGGCGGAGACCTTGAATGTCAAGTGATTTTTATGGCTATGTAATGGACCCTGAAAAACAGAGGGGTCTAATAGAAGTGTCAGTCACAGTCTGTAACTACTTCCACGCAAACTTATGACATCAGTGCTTAGTGAGATTTTTAAAGCAACACATGCAATAATACTAGAGCACTAATCTGCAGGTTACTAGGACCAAGAAAACTCATTCAGGAACTTTGCATATTTGCAGCATTGTACTGTTCATGAGGTCAACTGAAAGTATTACAAACTAGGTTCTTGTTTGGACTTATTTTAATCACTTCTAAATTGGATAAGGTTCCCTCTTCACCTTGTACTTGTACAGTACTACCTAATCTCCTAAAAATCACGACTGTTCACCTGCGAAGGTTCGTCATTAGAGTTCTTTCAGGAATAAGACTAATAACTCATAAACGTCATCAAAATGAACACACTGGGGGGGGGAGGGGGAGAAGTTATTTTGAATTGGAAAAAAATAATTGCCTTTAAATTGTGAGGCATTTTCTAAGAAACTTTTTTATGTGAAAGAACAATGCTCTCACATGAATTAACAGCTGTGGTTCTATCACATCTCTCCATGTTCATTTCGTGAACAGAACTACATTTTTCTCCAGCCCATACATAACCCTAAATGATGGTAAAAATACCCTGATTTTCTCCAGAGCTCTGGCAAGATCAAAGGACTGCAGAGGTTTCCTTTCACAAATTGTTTCCATGGGTAACTGGCCATACTAGATTTTGCAACAGCAAAATTGGATGTAGTGTACCTGGTGGAGATATTACTTCTTAACAACAGTAATGATACTCCTGCATTCTTCTGTACTGTAAAGAAGCAGTGCTTCTGATCTTGCTCACCTTGACATCTAAAATGCATCACCACGTTGTTTAATGCAGCTGGTTTTGAAATACACACAAAATCAGAACTGACCCAAATTCTTGTAATTAAAGAAAGGAAAACATTGTTCAACACTGCACTGTTTTCGAGCCTTAGAATTTTTTGTAGAAATTTTTCTGTAGAATTGTCAAGTTAAAAATATGCAGATTACGTACTAAACAGTGACAAAATGTACTTGCCAAGTCTCTACTATTATTAGTACACTCAGTCCTCCCATCCAGCTAAACCTCCTGTGTTCACCGTGATTTTTTTTTTAAGAGAGCATTTGTGCCAGTTCTCTAGCACTGGAGTAGATGAGCTTTGAGCCCAAGCTATGACCAATTTTCCCACTCCACACACAACCCTCCGGGTTATTTCTTCAGCAGCTCATCCATACTGAGCAGCTACCAGTCAGCTTTCCCTCAATTTGTGGGTTAGATGGAAAGAAGATACAGACTGCAAAATAGTGCACTTCATGTAAGGCAGCACATTTAATACCATTTCTTCAGCTCTCCTGGTGCTCAAGTGGCTGCTGAAAGGCCTTCCAAAAATAGAAAAAGACAGGGTTTCGGCAAAAATGTTAAATCGCCCTATGTGTTCTGTCTTCTGGGTGAGTTAACTATGCAAAAAGAACTCCATCCATAACTACTATGAACAAGTACAACAGTAAAAACTGAATAAGAACATTTTAATGTCCAAAATAATCTAATTCAAAGCACCAGGGGCAATGATCTGATATTCAGGAGATTACATATGGCTCTTAATTAGCACAGTCAATACTCTTGTTCTGTATCCTTGACTGGAAAGACCAAATAAGCATAGTCTTATAGGATACATACATAAGCTTGTGGGTTTTCTTAATACATACAGATTGAAATTTAAACCTTCCATAAGTCTGAGATTATTCTGCTTCCTAAAAATATAACTGACAATGATACAGTAATGAGGCATGGCAAAACACAGCCTTGTTTTCTTTGGAAGAAAGAAATTCATCTGGAATGCTAGTCAATGAGGAGCAGAGTGCCTCACTGAAACTCAAGACATACAAAATCTCCTTGATATGGCCATCTTTTTTCATTATTTCTTTGTTACATGGTCTCAGACTAGATGAGGAAAGATCAACAGGCAACCTGGGGCGGCCAGGGAAACAGACAATAATCTTGTTCTCAGCAGAGGATCAAAACAAGCTTTGAGAAAACTAACTCTGGGTTTTATTTTCTTATAGAAGAAATGCATTTGTTTCCCAGTGTGCTTGAGCAGCAGGAGATCTATGAGCAACCAAACTAATGTGGTACCTCAAGCCCAAAGGGGCCATAATTTATTTTAGTCACAGAGCACAAGGAGCTGTCTCCACAACGCAGCCTCTTCCCACCCCTTCCACAGACAGACTACTCGTTGCATTTTAAGAACAGAATCACAAAGCCACATGGAAGATCATATCTAATTAGTATTTGCTGAAGTGCATGGAGCATTCCCTGAGCATTACAGGATTTAAAACAATCTAAGCCTCTAGTTCAGCTGTCTGTTAAAGTTAAAAATATTTAAGTTAAGATCTCCCTCCCTTTTTTCCCCCTTTCTCCTATGTCGATTCTCTAAAATAAGTCAAATGCCAAAGAAATCCACTGTTTAGCTGCAGAGATTAACAGTCAAGGGCAGAGGAGATAGGTGAGAGAATGAAAAATAACTCAAACACCCTGGCTCACCAAGAACGAAGCACGCATAAAATCAAGCAGAAAGATCAGTAAATAAGAATCATCATCATAACGTTCTTAATCCAGACCCTAGCAGGCTCCACTACAGCTGAAAGCTGTCAATCACTGAGCGCTTAAAACTGATGAAGCTGCTTCCTTTTCTCAGTTACACACCAACACATTACATTCTCTTTCTAAACCTGGAGAAAGCATCTCTCTTCTTTCTGCCCTGAGCAAATCAGTCTCTTTGCACCGAGACAACAACCCACAGAAGAGTGAGCCACCATGAAGATTATGATCTCATCAGTACCATGAAGAGCCACGTCTGACTCTATGAACAACCTCCTTTCAGTAAAAAGAACAAATTCAAACAACAGCAGCCACAAAATTCATTATTTTCAGTGGCACAAACACCACACTCCCGCACAGTAGCTGACCGCCATCAGTTTTATGAGATGCTCTATATCCAGATATGCCCTGCAAAATCAAACAGAAAGTTTGCTGTGGGAAGAAACAGGGAAAGGAGTTCAAAGACCTCTGTTGACAAAGCAAATCACAGTCTCTTTTCAATTGTGGAACCATTTTTCATCTTATACTCACAGAGGAAAGAAGGAAGAGGCAAAGAAGAAAGAGCAATTAGAGTTTATAGCTTGTATCAAAGGGTTTTGTATAATCCATGTTTCGGCACTGTTTTTCTTTCAATTCACCAAAAAAGAAAATAAAAATATAAATAAAGCAGCTAAACGTATGACATTGAGCGAGTTTAATTGGAACCCAGGAAAAGAAGCATCACATACGGAGTACAACAGTTATTCATTTTGCATGGCTTTTGTAGCAGATAAATGATGATTTTAGAGGAGTAGCTTCCATAGTACTCATGGAGGTGAACAATCCAGTTTCAAAGCACTGAAACCATGAGAACAGTTTCAAACAGTTCTTGCTCAGTCTTCCAGCAGCAGACCACTGATACATCTCCTAGACTTTCTTCCTCAAGGCATCCTATTTTAAGTGAAGAACAGATACTAACCTCTGTCTGCCACACAATAAAATCAAGGTTAGAAAGCAGTACGCATTGTTGGAGAAATACATTTCAGTTTCAATTTTAAGAAAACACTCTAGCACTCTCACTGTTATTCTGTATGAGGAGGCTTCCCTGATTTTGTCTCCATTATATCTCCTTGACACACACAAAACCCAAAGCAGGTAATAATGGGCAACAATGAATATGTCTTTAACGTAACATAATATAAATATGAATATGTCTTTAACATAATATGTCTTTAACACAATATTACTCATCTATCAGACTAACTGAACAGCCAGTGAAGACATTTCCCTACCAGTATGGTGGAAACAAGAGGTCACAAGATGCCAAGAGTTTTCTTTTGAGAGAAGTTAAAAATCTTTATATTCAGAATCTGACACCTTGCTCCACCCCTCTGTCTGAGGACTGGTGATATCAAATTCGTCTCCTTTGAACAGACAGCTGTATTTGAGCCTTGCTTCAGACAGGTCACATTGAGCAGTGCACAGACAAGCCACAGCCAGGCTTGTCCACAGTGGACAACCACCAGTACAAAATGTGGCATGAAAGAGCATCAAGGAAGTCTGATGGTTTGAGTATCAGGAACCTGGTGAAGAGAAGGCTCCAGGGAGACATTATTGAGGCCTTTCAGTTCTTAAAAGGGGCCTACAAGAAGGATGGGGACAGACTTTTTAGCAGGCCCTGTTGCAATAGGACAAGGGGTGATGGTTTTAAACTAAAAGAGATGAGATTCAGGCCATACATAAGGAAGAGATTTTTTACACTGAGGGTGGTGAAACACTGGCCCAGGTTGGCCAGAGAGGTGGTGGATGAACCATCCCTGGAGACATCCCAGGCCAGGCTGGACGGGGCTCTGAGCAACCTGAGCTGGTGAAGATGTCCCTGCTCATGGCAGGAGTGGCACTGGATGAGCTTTGAAGGTCCCTTCAACCCAAATGATGCTAAGATTCTATGCAGGAGGTTTACCTGCCACTTGTCTGCATTATAGAGTCCAACCACTTCTATGGGTACTCTGTTGGCAGAAACTACAGATCTACTCAAAATGCTAGAGCAGAAGCCTCTAAACTATTCAAGAACAAAGGAAGTAAATCTAGGTAACTGTCTGCATTCTCTGAAATAGGAGAGCTAAAATAAAGTTTTGGGTCACAAGACTACATTGTTTCTTGTGCAAAACTGCATTCTTTTCAGAAGTCTTGGAAGACAATTGCAGAATATAGTTTAATATTAGAAACAATATAAAGCATTTGAAAGCATGATTTGATACTAATATATGTCAAGAGCAAATTACGTTGAGTAAGAAAGTCTGCCAAAACAGCTTGAAGTTAATGAAAAGGCTAATCAAAGGAAATACATATCTTTTAATTTCCAAATTTTGAACGCTTACTGCAGAAATATCTTCAGCAACACATTCCTCTCTTGGTTTCATTGCAAACAAGTAATATGAGTAGTGTAATACAAGAGCCTATAAAGTCACACAAAGATATACGCACATGAAATTAGTGGCTTTTGTTCTGAGATGATTTTCTATGACATTAAATTCTTGCCAGTTTCATTATTTATACACTTCTGATGTAAACAGATTTCAGTAATAAAGACATCAAAAACAAAGGCAAGTTGCAGGCTAGTGTTCTATATTTCAGAGTGAGGGACCTATGAGAATGGTATTTAATAACACAAATTGCATTACAGTGTAAACAAAATTTAACCTAGGTGAAATGAATAAAACAGAAAATGACTGTATTAAATGAAGATGACATGGCAGAAATGTTTTCTATAAAGATATAGCTCTATAATATATTCATAGCCAGAAGCATTAGGACAGTTCCACACCAGCAGACAATTTCTCATTTTTAAACCTCTTTGCTAAAACAAATAATTGCATCTACTCATTGATTTTTAGAGAAAATATTCTCCTTTTAAATATTAATAAGGTGGGTTTTATACTGAATTCTAAACTGCATTAAGATGTCCAAGTTGTTTGGGTTTTTAAAATCCAAAATATTTTCACAGTATTATTCACTTGATAATTCTTACACAGTTATAATACATGTTTACAGTCTGAAGCCAAATTTGCAGATCATTTTAGAAATCCTCACATCTAAATGCTGTAATATTCTCAGTATCATGCTCAGGGCAAATGAACAATGAAACCAAAAGCTTGATCTATGAAGCACCACAAGGACACAATTATCTACGCCACATTATCTATCCACATGATCACGTAATCCATCGATCCAAAGAGGCAAAAGGAAAAAAAACCATCACAAGTCAAGTGCATCTTAATTCTTGTCAGCACTCAGTTTCAAGCATTGCAGACACCCTCTCCAGCTCCAAGGAAAAGGAATTGTCCATGCTCATTGCAGGGGGTTGGACAAGGTGACCTTTGAAGGTCCCTTCCAACCTCAACTACTCTGTGATTCTATGAATTCCCAGTCCTTTCTAATGTCAGCCTAGCCAACACGCATACTTAGCCATTCATGCGATCATCTAAAGGGGTTTTATATTGTCATTATCTACATCTGGGTAAAATAATGATTAATGGAGAGAAGGCTAAATAACTAGAAACTGTTCTGCACCACATCAGCACATAGTTTCCCTGGGGAGCTGACTTTCCAGCTATGGAGGTGCTGTTAGAGAAACAACATTTTGGCTAAATGTCACAGGTCTTGGAAAAATCACGCTACCGATGTTGTAACTAAGGTTGTGCCTCTGACACCAGTGCACACAGGCTGACCAGATGAAAAATACCATGAGTTCTCTTCTCCTCACGTATTTTTACTTGACAGCACAGCCCTTATGTCCTTTGTCAGCCATTCTCTCCCACCAAAGTCACTCTAAATGTATATACGTGCACAAAGGTTGCACAGATAAAACCCAGAACTAGAATAACGAAAATACGATTTCTATTCTACTTCTTCACTACTATATAGGAATCCTTCCCCACGAAGGCTCACCGGACTCACCTGCCTCATTCTGCACATCTAGGATATGTTCTTTCAACACACGTACACATTATCAGAAAACAAAAGAAAAACAAATCAGAAGTGGTTGGTTATGTGGTGTTTTGTCTGTGCTGATCTCCAGAGAGCAGACACAAGAATCGGAAATTATGGTTTAGAATTAGTAATGTACAACTTAGACACAGAAACCCTTGTTTTCTGAAAACAAGCACTGACCTACACCCCGCAGTATGTGTATAATCCTACGTTAGTCTTGAAACCATATTTCAGCAGTATTTACATTTACACTGAATTTAGATTAGATTATCTCACTTTTGAATTAATTTCTGGAAGTAACAGAATGCTCACAACAACACTGGGTATTTTTGAGAGAGAAGGAGAAGAAAAACAAATGAGAACTCATGAATACTATGATTATCTGCCAACATTTACAAGCAATTTTTGCACTCCTTTCTCAGGAGTTCTTAAAAGACACATCGCTTCAGTCAAATACAAGCTGTATTATACATACATTACACAGCCATAAGGTATACAGGTGTAACTAAAAGAGGTTGCTTGTGATTTTCTTTCTGAAAGTAGGAGGAACCATGTACAGTCTTAATAACGGAGTAATCAATTCATCTTGCCAGTACAAACTTATATTTTAAGGAGGCTTTACCTTGGCTTTTAAAAACCCAAAGCAACAGAAAATCTTCTTCCTGGCTGTCTCAGGACAGCTGTGTCCTTGAAGATGACCTTGCCAAATTCTCAGGAACTTTGCTCGTGAAAGGGAACCCAAGACTTGTGATGACTTTACACCACGTCTTTTTTCATGCCTTGCCTTACAATGTGTGTGCCTGGTGTCTTAGGATAATATCTGCAGGGAATTTAATAAAATAGCTGATTATTAAGATTGATATAGACCTATAATCTCCACCCTTTTTATATAATAAATTCATTAATGTTTTTTTCCAAAGAGGAAATGATCCCTATACCCAGAAATTGCCACGCTCCTTCACATTAGTGCCATTTCACATGGTACAACAAAAAATACACTGTTTTAAATTAACAACATCACAATCGAGTTACATCGTTATGGCTGACCTGCTCAAAATTGGAATCTATTGCTAAAATTTGTTTGAAATACATCTTGTCAATATAATTTTTCTTGTTTATAGTCCCTCAATGGGATTATAAACAGACTGTATACTCATGCAATGCACTTTATAAATTACATTCTATGCTAACTCCTCAATCAACTTTCAGGAATGTCAAGGGCTTTTTTTCCCCTTCTTCTACCCGCTATGCTGTAAAAATAAACTAATAACACTCCAAGCATATTTCAATATGCTATGTTTTTTTCCATAATCTAGAGAAAAGGTTTTTCTGTGCTAAGTAATCTTCTACCACCTTACCTGTAGCAGCATTCCCAAACAGTACATAATGTGCCAATATATATGTGATGTACGCAGGACAAAGACTGGAACTAGACCTCCGTTCTTAGGTTCTGCTTCTCATACATTCCTCAATAAGCATCACTTATTTTCTGCATGTGCATGATCTGATATGTCAGAATGCCAACATTGCAGGGCATTTATTCTCTTTACACCTCCAACTTAAACACTATATGACACCGCACACCAACACAAATGTTATTCTTGTAAAGGCTAATCAAGCCAAAATCTTCAGAGCCATGAAATAAGGTATTCAGTGCCTCTTCGTTCCAGATAGTGCTTATTTGTTCACTTTCAAAAAGTTGTTAGGAATACATATTACTACTTAATATTCCTTCCAGTAATTATGCTTTTTGATTAATTTATCCTTAGTTAGCATTCTCAGCCACCTGCTCTCACACTGAGCTGTATAAGTCAGCGGGGTAAAGACTAACAAAGCCATTTATGACCATTAGATAAATTAAGTGTTTATAAAATCTCTTTTCACCCAATTTAATAGGCCAAGGTTCTCAGCCTGTTTCAATGCAACTGATGGTATAAACCTAAAGGTTATAGAAACCAACAAATCTCTAAGGCTTTATATCTTCCCAAAGGATTTTGGGTTTTACATTAACATTCTGATATGGTAAGTCCTTCAGCTTAGGTATCATGTTTAATTTATACTCAAAAGTGATATATTCTAATAGGGAAAGGAAAAAAAAAAAAAGGGATTTACTTCCTGGTTTGGTTGGACCCTTTTCTTCATGTCTCAAAAATAGTATCTTTCAGTGAAAAACTGAAATTTGTTGGTGCTCATATAGAGAGTTTATGAAATTTGTCATTTTTAGATTTGATTGACACAAAATTCTTCCTTTAATTATTTCCCAATTTTATGTCTTGATTCGGTTTAGAACAACTGCCCTTTGAGTCTGGTGCTTAATATACAGTGATGTAAAGAAAAATGAAACACCAAATCCAGAACTGTTAATACACTATATATGTTTCTTCAGCTTCATTGAATTTAGTGTTCATGGAAAAACACATTACATGAATGAAGTGAGGTGTCTTCCCCTCTTCCGCGACCACCAACAGAGCAGCACTGTCAACTGCCTTACATTTCCCAGTTCGGATACTCCTTCTCCCGAGAAGAATTTCTTCCAAAGGAGCCATTGCAATTTATTTTTACAGTCAATCAGTTCCCTGTTGAAACTATTTAGCAAATGGACTAATTTCATTTTGCCGATTGTATCAAAAAGATACAATAATGAATTTAATGCACTAGTTAATTTATTTAACGCCCAGTAAGGAAACTGTTATTAGAACCTGGACAACCTATAACTTGAACAGAGAGATAAGTCTTTTTGTAGTGGCTGAAAAAGCAAGCAGTGGACTCCCTCCTTCTTGTGTAATTTTGTATTTGTTTCTTCTTATATTTGTAAATTATATATTGTGGGGGGATCTGAAAAAATCCCCCACAGTCAAATCAGCATGACAGACATTAGATATCAGGAAATCCTGGTCATTATTGATCAGATTCTGTATCCTCGGTGACCTACCCCCCTCCATCTACACATGCAACTTTCTTTCATCTTATTCAGTGATGAATACACCTAATCAAGCCTGCTGAGAAAAGATGGGGGAAGAGGAGATAGGGAGGAAAAAAAAAGGAAAACAAAAATCAAAGCTCTCTTCAAAAAGAAACATATGACTCAGTTGTCTCGAGAGGGAGGCCTTAGGAATAGCAAGGCGTTATCACACCATATCTGACTCCCCAGCCTATAAATGATTAATGGGACTGCTGAGGGAGCAGTTGTTGCTATCAGCACACACATCTCACAAACTGCATCAGCTCTGAACTCTATAAAAGTTGGAGGAGAAACAAGATTTCAGATGAGAAAATGGAAGAAAATTTCTGAGGTATGAATCTCTACTTTCTCCGTGCAGTTAACAGAAAGAATTGAAAAATTCTGTGTTGGACATCCCAAGGGTAAGAAATAAAATAATTACAGGTGGGACAGAACGACAGGCTTTGAAAGTGCCATCCCAAAAAGCAGCTTCCATTAACTGCAGGATTCACAATCTGCCTGGGTTGTAACAAGGTGAAAAAAAATCCCTTGTGGTATGCAGAGGGTTTTTTCCCCAATTTCAATTCATTTTGAGCAGACTGATTGCTTTCCAGAGCTAGGGCTGACACAATGAGTACTTGGCAGAAAAAAATAAACCATCCTGTCATACCACTAAACTCACTTTCTGCAGGGACTAACACAGCTCATGGAACATTCTTTACTCGGTCTATGGTAAAGAGAAAACAAACCAAAAAAATAAACAAAACCCACCAAGCAAAACAAAACCAGAGAAGCTACTCAGTCTCTTTCTAGGAAATATAATCACAAAGAATTACCAGAATCATTTTTTTCGTTACATAAATCATTACTGATAACTAAGCAGCTCTCCCACACTATAGTACCACCTGTGCTTCAAAGCACCAAATGGGAACCAAGGAGATCTTCATGAAACATCTCTTCATTGGAATTCAGTCTTCAGAAGTGGTCATGTTAGCAAGTAAAATACATGTACTGGCTCTACCTTCTGACTGATCAACAGCAGACCAGTTTCACTGTTTTGGTAACACTCAAGAGAAGAACCAACCTTCTTGTGGCTACAAAGCTATTTGACTTCTGAGCCTGAAAACTTTCACTGGATTTCAAGGTCAGTGACTTAACTTCAAAAGGAATCATAGAATCATTTTGATTGGAAGAGACCCTTAAGATTGAGTCCAATCATAACCTAAATCTAGCACTAAACCATGTCCCTAAGAGGCTTATCTACACATCTTTTAAACACCTCCAGGGATGGTGACTCCACCACTGCCCCAGGAAGCCTGTTCCAATGCCCCACAACCTTTTCTGGGAAGAAATTTTCCCTAATATCCAATCTAAACCTCCCCTGGCACAACTTGAGGCCATTTCCTCTTGTCCTGTTGCTTGTTACTAGGGAGAAGAGACCAACCCCCTCCATGCTACAAGCTCCTTTCAGGTAGGTGTAGAGAGCGAGAAGGTCTCCCTTCAACCTTCTCTTCTCCAGGCTGAGCACTCCGGTTCCCTCAAGCCACTCCTCATCAGATTTATTCTCCAGACCCCTCACCAGCCTCTTTGCCCTAAGGAGGGGAAGACCCATCCTGGCTACTTGTGAAAATACTGTCTTGGAAATGAGAACAATCTATTTAATCTCTCCTAAACCAAGGAGTACCCAGAGCCCAAGCTGGCATTAAACCAGTTGGGTATTATGAAGAAGCTGGGTGGCTGCAGCACATGTGAGGGTGATGCATGAGATCCTAAGCAGAATTTCAGTGCCCCTCCACTCTCGTCAGCTCAAAGAGCCTCACTGCCTACCAGCTTACATGAAGAAGATGTGGTAGGCGTGTGAGAACTTAGAATTGGCCCTGGTGAACTGTGCCATCCTGATTAGAGATGCCACTGCTTCCCAGACAGTGTGATGAGGACAGTGAACGAGTTGAGCTCACCCTCACACACCTACATGGTTGTATTCCATCAAAGAGTCATTCACATTTAATACCATGTAATCACCATCAAAAACTGTGAGGATCTGCAACCTATCACAGCAACGGAGCTATCTATGAAGTTACAGCATGGGTGCCACTCCTTGCTAACCAGACAGCTATTTCAAATGAGAAATTTCTCTGACTGACATAGCCAAAAGAAGGGGAAATGTAATTATCCGATTTGTAATAGGATACAGGTTCAACTGGATCTTTAATGACCAGAAGTGCTCAGGGCTTTCATTCCATGTCTCATTCAAAAGATAAATGAAAACTGTTCCAAAGATTAGATTGCCAGCTACAGAGAACGTCTCTTCAGGAAAAATAAATAAATAAATAAAATAAGAAAGGGGACTTCACTCTTTCAAATAAAATTCCACCATCTATGTTTACCTCTGAAATCACCGATTTACTTAGTAGATATTACATGTTGAAAGAAATAATTCAGATGTTACACAGCTTAAGTAATAGAAAACTCCAGCTATTGAACTGCCTGGGTTGCTAAATCAGATATTCTATTTTTAAGAGCAAAAGAAATGATTAATGTATTTAGGAAGAACTCTATTTCTGCAAATGTGAAGGACTGAACAGATTTTTATCATAACATTATAAAAAGTTTGAAAATAACTTTGACACATAGTTCCTTGAGGTTGAGTATAACTATTATTTTAAAGCTACTTCAATCATAATGGAAGTAGCAAAGAAAACATTCATCCAGAATAATCCAAGTTACTTTTATGCTTCATATGTACCTTAGAGTAAGCATAGTATTATTTTAACATCTTGCACGTTCTTTCTCTGGGGACTACAGGCACGAACAAAAGCCTAACAAAAGCAAGAGGAATCTGCACAGTTAGTGAGCTCTGAATCTGGAACAGGCTTTCATACCACACTTTGCAGGAGATGGATTCATAGGCCTTTTTCACACCCAACAGGTATAACTCTATTGATTTTTTTGTTATTTCACCAGGCCTGATATGCTGAATTATCCAGAAAAAAGTCAACAGTGAAGGGGAGTTTTTGGGTGCACCATGTACTTTCTGTAGCAGAACAGACACATCGCTATCAAACAGACTACCGACAACAAAAATGTCTCACCCGATACAGAAAAAGCCTTGGAAGGGGAAAAGAAAGTTTGTAAGGTTCCATATCAGCAAAACATCATGTTTCCATTCTTCTCCTTAAGTACACATAAGTACAATCCTAAAGACAGACTTGTTTTCTTGGGTCCCTGCACTGATTTTAATTCAGCAGATTTGCAAAGAGCCACCTCCTTCTGTTGTGGGCTCTTCTTCGCTGTAGTGTTGTATAAAAACAACCTAATTCTGCTATCTTCCTGGAGCAAACTGTTGAACGCCACAGGTGTTAGTCTTACAAAAACAGATACTGAAAAGGACTGACATTAAACAAAATTGCAGATGTTACAAAGGCTACCTCAGCTAATAAAGAAAGGATGACACTCCCTTCAATAAGGGTTTAACTCACATTTTCACCCTGACTCCTAAAGCAGAATAATTGGATTACTTATCCTCATTGTACATAAGCTGCAATCTGCATAAGTCACATAAGGGAGTGATTTATGCCATTTTATTCACCTTCCAAGGATTATATGAATGGGGACACGATCTCTTCCTCCGACTGTCAGCTCAATGAAAGCAACTGAAGGTGGTTATTGTTTTTCTGGTGATGAGTTCCTGTCAACATGGGCAAAGATCTTGCTGCATGCACCTACTCTTTTCCTGTTGCATCACAGTTTAAAGTGTTCTTCTCATACCATAGCTTTTCAGTGGAAAAGATCTTAAATCAAAAAAAAAAAAAAAAGAAGAAAAATGCGGGAAAACCAACTTCTTGTCAGAATTAAATACACAATAACCTCTATAACTTCAGCTTGTTGTTTTGCTTCATTCTCAAAAAAAATTGCTTTCTGATACTAGTTGGGATGACCAAGGCACCCTTTCCCTCACTACAGTAACTTCAATGAGATCACTCATTAAATGTGTGATAATTCACTGTATTAAGCTTCAGTAGAAATGTGGCTCTAGACAGTAACATTCTACGAGTTGTACAAATTTTCTAAAGAGACTGAATTCTGTGCCCAGTTTGAATCTGCTCGTACTCCCAGATTAGTTAGTTAGATTTGTACCACACGTCAATGAGTTAAAGGTGGCATATTTATCACTGGTAACTGGAACTAGCACATCTTGTTCTACATAAAAACCCCACTCTAAATGCTCTTTTATTTCACACTAGAGCCATTTATTTTTCACTTCACCTAATTCAATTCCACCAGATCCTAAAGCTTCCACTCAGCCGAAATTCCCAGTGAAACCAAGATTTCTGACTTTAAAAAATGTAAGTTCCTCTCTGCACCTGCTCTGAAAATCTCAAGCTATATTTCTAGGTTATCACCAAATATTCATTGTTGAGTCTCCAGTCCAGAGCAGGCCATTAATAAGAAAAAGAAAGGTGGCAAAGAGCTTACTACACTCAGTAATGTCCCCTAAATAAATGTAGTTGGACAGACTGAGGTAGTTTTTATTTAACACTTAGTTAGTCCACTACCTATTCTGATATTTCTCCTTTTTCACTGACATAAGCATCGGCTCAGAAGAACCGAAAAAGGTGGTCAGAATGTCCCAACAAACTAGGCAATAAAATTAGCGTTACTGCGTTGTACTCAAAGCAGACTTGTTGGGATATTTTAATTAACCATAGCAAAATGTGAGACAAGGTTTGTAGTTAAGCCATCATGAAGTAGGTATGTTAAAGCAACTGTCTTGTCTGTACAATAAATGCTTCATATAAGCAAACTTCTTAGCTGCAAAATGGAAATTACATTACCATATATCTAGTTGCTCAAATATAAATATTTGCTGACACTTTTGAGTGCTTTGTAGTTCTCTCTTTAATATAATGCAAGCGGTGATTCTGCCACTTGAAACAAATTTAAATTCCACTGCCTGGTTCTCAGAATCCAAGAGGATACTGAATAGAGATGACTGCACAGAAGGTGTGGGAGATGTTCCTGGTGATAAACTGGATGAACACTTAGGGACTGAGCACTTCCAGAAAAGGCCAAAGCAACATGGTCTCCAGCAAAGAACAAATTCAGTTTGAGCAAAGGTTTTGCACAAAATTTGGCTACAGAGGCTGAGGACTGTAGGAAGTTCAGAGCGAACACATGGTTTTTATATTTAGAGCTTAGGAGTTGGTTACTGCTTATTTACCAGTATTTTTCTAAACATGATGTTCCTCCTGTAGTACATAATTAGAAATTATGGATGAATAAACATCTAACACTGTGTGTAGCTGGAGCCGAAACAATGAAACAGGAACAAACAAACCTCCCTTTCCCCTAGTAATTTCCAGGTGCCAAATAGAGGGCAAAGAGAGGCCCTGACAATTTTTACCTGTTTAGCTAGAACAGCTTATATTCCTCACAGCGTGGAGGAATATGGACAGGAAACAGGAAACATGGACACCTCCTTTTTGCCTGTGAATAGTGTCTGCACTGTGCTCTGCATCTCCCAGGCACGTTATTGAAACAAACTATACAAGCATCCCTCTATCCCTCACAACAAGAAAGCCCTTGAGGTGCTGGAGCAAGTTGGGAACAGAGCTGGTGAGGGGCTGGAGCACAAGTGTGATGGGAGCAGCTGAGGGACCTGGGGGTTCAGCTGGAGAACAGGAGCTGAGGGGAGACCTTCTGATCTCTGAACTGCCTGAAAGGAGCTTGGAGCTTGGAGGAGGTTGGTCTCTTCTCCCAAGTAACAAGTGAGAGAACAAGAGGAAATGGCATTAAGTTGCACCAGGGAAGGTTCAGACTGGATATCAGGAAAAATTTCTTTATGGTTGTGAAGCACTGGAACAGGCTGCCCAGGGAAGTGGTGGAGTCACCATCCTTGGAGGTGTCTAAAAGACATACAGATGAGGTTCTTAGGGACATGGTTTAGTACTAGATTTAGGTTATGGTTGGACTTGATGATCTTAATGGTCTCTTTCAATCAAAATTATTCTACTTTGATAGTTACATTCAACCTGAGGAAATGCACTGTATCTTTCTGACACGCATCCCTTTAACACCAAAAGAGAACTTCTCCTTCACAAAGGTAGAAGGTGCCCAAGTGTGTGATAACACCCGGAGCACCATAATGCAGAATTCAAGGGGGGGTTGTCTTTGCCAAGAGGCTCCCTATGGAGCAGGGTGTGCAGCCAGCCCAGCCCCACGGGAACATCAAGACTCTCACTCTACATCCCCTTTCACTTGATTCAGGAAGCTCCTCCAAGCCAGACAAGGGCTGGTTGGCTCCACTGGCTGCCACGGCAATGGGGACACATGTGGCTCCCAGAACATGTTCGGAGGAAGGACGCTTGCAGAGACACATCAACTGGCACAGTTCATGGAAGCATTCATCTGAACAGTGCTCTTATACTCCTGCATTTTCTAAAACTTCCTGTAGTTTATTAAGCCTTGGTCTGTGAAGGGTCTTTTGAAAATTCATCTTAATTGTGGCAGAGGATGTTTCTCATGTAGAACTCAATCACTAAACTCTGATGCACTAAAAAGCCATGTTTATTAATCCTTACCACATCAAAAAGTCAAATTTTAATATAAATTCAGTCAGCTCTCTCCATACTGCTACAAAGACCATTCATCTCTAATTTCAAGACAATTGCTAACAGCTTTTCAACAGATTGAACACAGGTTACTACCCGACACTTTGGCAGGGTACCTGAATCTAAAGGAGATGACATAACATTGTTTGGAGTTTCTCCTTCTGTATCACTGGAGATCTAGGTGAGCCACCCATCTCCTTAGTTTCCCACTCTTTTCCTTCCCTTCCAAAGCACTTACCATCAAGGAGTCAAACCTATTGCTCCATCAGAAAAGGAAGATGCAAAGCCACTGACACTTCATGAAATCCCATCCATTAATTTCTTTAAATACCACATGTATTTTCAGTTAACTCGTAGGATAACTAAGGAGTAATAAAACATAGCAGCTATTTTTGTAAGCTCTGTAGCAAGTTCTACCATGGGTCTTCAAAAGATATTAATCCAAGAACATCCAGAACAGAAACAAAGAAAGATGGCATGCCAAGGCACTATCTAAAGGTATTTTTCTTGACATTTAAGAGAATGAAGATTTTAGAATCCAGGTTTGGATCTTGTGTGCACTATAAAGTTTGATCAACAGAAACTTCCTGTTGATTACATTGCTTTGCATGAATCTAAATGCAAATCAAACGGCAACTAGTTAAATCTTGTCTTTCTCTTGTACAGATAAAACTGCGTTCTTCAGTAACACCTGATGTGTCCAGCTGGCATGTAGACATTGGCCAGGGTGAGAAGAATGGAATTTGAGTGGAGAAATTCAAATTGAAGGAGCCTAGAATAGCAAGCATAATCACAGCCAGGATAAGCAATATAATACTACCCAATTTCTAAGTGCAAGCTCTAGGGACCAAAGGGGAAAAAAAATATTACGGCTTAAAAAAACCCCAAACAACTATGTCCTTCATGAAGTCAGAAAACTATAAAAGAAATATTTTATAACCACAAGTGATACAAATAATAAAACATTAGAATATTAGAATTATTTGTTACCTGGAATGTCAAGATATCATCTCAGCTAACATAAAAGATTAATATACCAGATATTCCTTTCATTGCAAACAAACAAAAATATATAGATTCAGACACCTGAACATAACAAACAAACTATGCATCAACATAAAAATATACCTTTTAAAAAAGAAGTGTCTGTTCAGTGTTTTTCCTAGCTTTTAAAAATAAACCTTTACAGTCTGTAAGGCAGTGTAAGCACTACAAAAATAAGTCCAGTCTCCTCATGCTCTGCTCAGTTGGGGGGATAAATGGAGTTCTTGGTCTGGGAGATTTCACTTTTCTTTGGCTGGGCGTTGTGAGATAGAATAACTTCTTCTGCCACGGAGAGTTATTTGTTGATTCTCAGACAGATGTTCCCTTGATCCTCAGAGACCATCTTAATCAGATTTTTCTAGTAGATATTCTTTGATCTATTCCCTGATATCTTCACAAATGACAGCTTTGTTTCTTCTATCACATTAAGATATCACCCCTTGCCATTTTGCAGTAAGGACCAGTGGGGCAAATGCGGTAAACAGCTTGGCAGCAAATAGAGCGGGGTAACCTCGGCCACCTGGAGCATCTGCCTGCTCTGGATCTGTCACACCCTCAGAAGTGCCGTATCAACCACAACCATCATTTTCTGTAATAAGCTAAGCATCATTCGCTTCACCCCTCCTATCTCGCACTATCCTGGCTTTGCCTCACCTTGAAATGAGAGGCTTAAGAAAGAATCTCATGCAAAGCCTTGCGCCCACAGCTGCACAGCTGGTTTGTTTCCCAAAATAAACCTTGCTTTGTATTTTACAAAAGACCCGAGACAGAGAAAGGTAGGGAGTTTTGACATTTAGCTTACCGTACTCACTGAAAAATCTCTTTCTTCGCTTTGCTTTAGGTTTTGCTTGCTTATTTTTTAAACCAGGTTTCTCGAGTGAAATGTCTGTGATAGCTACACACCTAAAGACTGATCCAGCTCAGGAATCAAAGAAATAGCACACAGAAATACAATTCTCACTTTTTTGTTGTTGTTTCTTCTATCTCCAGGGCCCAAGGGAATACAGACTGTAGGGGATTTTACCCCAAGGACTGCAGAAGACAATATATTCCAGAAGCAGCAATTTAAGAGACAGGTATACAAAGTAGTAGGTGGTTTCTTAGACAACTCCAGATGCTGCTAACTACTGAGAAACAAATCAGCTAAATTCTTCCTCATTTTCATGACATATACATGACATACCCAACTTCAAAATAAAAAGCACAGCAGCATTTTATTGCACACCTGTGAAATCTATGACTGCACTGAAGAATCCATATGTAATATTATGCAATACTAAAAGTGCTGATTTCTTTTTTCCACTCACAATGTAATTATTTGGATTCAAAGCCCATTTCTCAGCCACGGTACATACTGAAAAATGACCTCTCACCCCCATATCAGCCAATCTTTTGCACACACAGTCCACAACAACACGGAGAATAACACCATATCCTGATGCTTCACTGCCATGCCTTATCCTTGCTTCTGGTGGTTTACAATCAGCAGGCAATTCTCTGACAGCATCCTATTATTCTGTGTGAAAACTGTTCTCCAGTGCTTTACAAAGACTATAAATACACATGTGGGTACCACAAAAATATTTAGGTGTCTGAGCTCCAGCCTACACAACGTCCTTCTAATCTACCAGAATCATATTCCCCATTCATCGTGTACCAGGCTCAGAGAGTTGCTTGCAGGAGCCAGGGGAGTAAAATGCGGTGCAATTGTTGTGAATCCCTTTTGGAAGTTATGTCCCACCACTGCCAAAAGCCTTCCTGCAGCTTTTGGAAAAATATCACACTTTCTTTGACTTGCCCCTAGTTGGGAACCCATCACTTCAAGGCTTTCTGCTGTTTCCTGCTCATTGCCCAAAGTTATAATTCCTACTGGGATTAACCAGTATGAATTTCTGCCACCACTGGTCACCATCCCCGAGCTGTAGAGAAGCTGTTGTGTATTTTGTAGGAACACATAGAGGACTCCACCACATGCAAGCAGGCATTCAAGGAACGCCTGCAATTCCTAGACAATCACCTCTTTACTCCTGCCTTTGATATCAGATTGTCCTGCCTATCTCATCCTCACCACTTCAGTGGCAACAGTGACTAGAAGTCCACAAACACAGAATAACGGCCAACCCTGTCTAAAAAAACCAGTATTAAAACTCCACTGACCTGCTCGTCCGCAGAGAGGGAAACGCAGCTCAAGGAATGATGGGATTTTCTTTTAGTGTTGCAAAAGCACGAGATGGAAAAAACATGATTGGATGGAAAATCAGGGCATTTGAATCCACGCTGCCAACAACTCTCACAGAGTACAGCGTTTGCATTCCTCTCTGCACACCAGAAAGTCTCTCAGAAGCCTTTAACAGGATCCCTGCCAAGGATGCACCTGGGCCTGAGCCAACAGCGTAACACCGAGTTAAGGATGCATATCTCCAGCTCGGCCGCCAGGCATGTACGTGCCGGAACCATATAGCTATATCAGCAAAAATTCTATTGTAAGAAAAAATTCTAGCACAGTTATCGGAACCGTGTTAAATATGATCACAAACGGTAATGATCACAGAGATCATTGATTTCAGCTCTAGCTGAAACCAACAAACAAAAAATTGATTAGAAGATAGAATCAGATCCTAAGCAGAAAACAGTAACAATACTGTAAGAAGCATCGAGCCCACGCTTAAAGAAACAGCGTTATAAAGAAAGGGTGGAAGGAGGAATTACTTGATATCTCTCAACATCAATTTGCAGTTCACCTTCAAAAAGAAAAGGCAGCCCCTCAACCGCTAAGATGATTCCTCATCTCAAGCAAAGCAATTGGCAAGAGGTAATTCTTAGCAGTATGTTGAATTACGTATTTGCACATAAACCTTAAATGTGCATTTTAATTTCACCTGAGTAAACTACCAACATAAATCCTGCCCTTCTCAAATATCTGAATTTTTAATTAATCCAATATCATCATTTCAACCAGGCAGTCAGAAATGATAAGTAACATATGATCCACATTCAGAAGTAAATGCACCTGTTTTTCAACAACATTTCTAATTACTGGCTCAGTTTACACTTTAAATGAAGTTGAAGACAATTTGGATTATCCTGTTTTTAGCCAGTGATGAGTCCTTTCATCTTACAAGTAATGTATGACGAATTGCTGTGTTGTTGGTTTGAAGGACATTTTTAAATGCACCATGGTGAATAGAATACATTACCAAAACACATAATTTTGCTTCTGATATGCATCAGATCACCATGAGCTTCGGAGAAGATTTTACCAGGAACATTTAAGCTTTGATTTAAAGTGATGTCCCACCATTTCACTGGCTTTGGTCTATGTCATAACAATTGAGGGAGTGCTATTGTATGTTAAATTTAAAAAAGTGCTTTTTTCTAACATTACAGATAAGGAAAAAAAAATATATCATGGTTTTAAAGTATTTTAAATGTCCTCTAAAAACACTGCAGCAAACTGCAGTGAGACTATAATGGAAGTATTTTCCCTTCTTAAGAGCATTCTTTCATCAAGGAGTCAGCAGGTAAGGCAAGGGAAGCTTTGCCTCAAAGGTGGTTCATCACATTTCTACTCTCAACATTTAGTTTTTGGGACACGCACGTTTGGAAGGCTGAAGCTGTTCTCACACACATCTGATATGCACTTTGTCACTGAAATATGTATATGACATCTGAAGTTTTCAAACCTCTAACACAGCTAAAATGTGCTAACTTCTTACACACAAAGCTTCATTCTCAAGCCAGTTTGCACATCGTATTTCTCAAAGTTACCATCATTAGTTTGACTTGTAGCATACTGGTAAATCCTATACATCTTTAAAGGAAAAAATAAACGTCTTTCTGGTTCAGGTCATATAGATTTTATACACAGAAGCTAAATCCTCCTGACATCTACCTCTAAATTTCTTGATAAAGTGAGACTACCATGCCTGCCATCTTTCCTTTACTTCATGCGCTAACTCATATTTTAGATCAAAACAATACAAAAGACGTGAAAAACATCGGAGTCAACAATGGTTATGTCACCCATTCATCAATTTTAAACCATCACTTCAACAGTTTAAAGACTCTGTGTTCTAGTTATGAAAGTCTCTCTACTGCAATAAGAAAAAAAAAAAGACAGTTTGAACATTCTCAGGAGAAAGAAACCCAATGTGGGCAGTTGAGCACAAAGCTCCTGGGCAGCTGGGGAGCAAAGCACATACTGGTTTTACAGTATTAGATTTTCAGATAGGTAGAACACACCTCTAGTATCATGCGTTCCTCTGGAAGCACAGTTTCCCCTGAATAGTACGTGTTTTACAAAGAAATGAGAAATTATAAATGGAAGAGGGTAACTAGCAGGAAGGATGAGAGGCTGGGGAGCTATAGCAGGTGGGGCTCTGAGGCTGGAAGTCCTTGTGTTACTTTCTCGTGTATATTGCTGGTACTTACTGCTGAATGTCAGGAGGCTTGGGAGCTTTTCTCTATTTAAAACAAATAACCCAAAGGCTATAGGCGAGAAAAATGCAGTACTGAAATTTATTCAAGATGATATGAAAATATTAATGCCCTAGTTGGTTCTCAAATAATTAGAAACAATGCTGACAACTAGAAACGATGGGATTTTAGTAGGCAGTGATTTAAGTACATCCATAAAAAGCTCTAGTAGTTTTCAGAAGCTACTCAAAGCAGATTTGTTGACAAGTGGGCTTAGGTTACTTTGTATTATAATAGAACTGCCAGGTATTAAACAGACACTGATACACACAAATACTTAAGGATCTCTAGGTAACAAGTGGTTCCAGTGATTTAACATATCCTTTAACAGTTATCTCTTGGTTTTCTTCTTTTTTTACTTCTTTAAGAAAACCTCATCAATTTTAATTTTATCCTCATTAACATCATGCAACCTGTCTTACCAATTAACTTTATTTCCACCAGTAAAGGCAAGTACAAAAGGTTTATTCACAAACACACAACGCAGAAGACTCTCTCATTGGGTTATTTAAGTGAAATACAACCTCAATCAATACCAACCAAAATAAAATCCCAAATCTGCTGTATAACGAATCTAATCACAGTCCTACATGGAATTCTGTAAGATCCCTGCCTTCTCATTTAAGGTAGACAGACCTTTGTGACATGAACAGAAAGCTGAGCCCATGAGGCTGTCAGGAGCAAATCTTGAAACAGAAAAGTAGCTGGGAAAAGGCAGAAATGAATCATCACTAGTGAGATATGTTTGAATAGGCTGTGATTCTATGAAAATTGGTGGCCTCAGTGACTTAGAAACAAATCAAATGTTAAGAATTCAATAACTTTAAGTGAAAAACTTAAATCTTCCAAATTCCAGTCTAATTTGCAAACCGGATTCAGAAAAAGCAGAAGGTGACCTTGAGCTTGCACCACAGGAAATAGGTGGAGTAAATATTTTTCATTTGCCATCCCCTCTAATTAACTAAGTGTCTGCTGGAAACAAAAGCAAATACATCTCTGACTGTCTAAAACTGTCCATGTTTATTTTAAGACCAGCTTTCAGTTAGGAAAAGGCAGCTATGGAACAGTCATATATTCAATGAAGAGAAAATATTAAGCAGAATGAATGAATGGAAAGTAATTATTTCTTAATTCAGCATATCATATTTCTCTTTACCAAAGAAGAAAGCGTGTTTTGGGAAAGCTTTACCTTTCTCGCAATGACTTCCCGTGAACCCAGAAGGACAGACACATTTGTTAGGGGCTACACAAGTTCCACCATATCTGCACCCCTCTTCACAGAATGCTGAAAAATAAAAGGAATACAAGGGTACCATTTAATTTTTAAAAATATTTATTATATATTTGCAAGAGACTAAGAAAAACATCTAAATTCTGAGCAATTAACAGAATTCAACGTATTAAAATTCAATCCACCTGCAAACACAAAGAGGAGTAACTCAAATGACATGAGGAAAAGCCTTGGATTACACCGTAGGCAAACCACCTCACCAATAAAACATTAATAACCATCTGGAAGAAAAAGAGAGGGAGAAATAGAACGTACGATTTTAATGGGACTGATTGTCTTTCAATTATACCTAATATGAGTGCTACAATTACAATGCTCAGGTGATGCACAGAAAACAGGCTGGTCAGATGGTGTTAACTGCTTTGTTTCTCGCTTTGACCAAATACACGTTACTGAATTTTCTATGAACACATCATGTGTTGCTATTTTTTAACTTTAAGCGTAAAGTACATTTTGTGGAATCAAGAAATGAAATAGGGTGAGACTCAACTGAAATAGAGGAGAAGGGCTCAGCCACACCAGATAATGCCTCTACTGAAGTGCGATTCCTGACAACAATACAAAAATACTTTAAAAGTGCAGTTGTCCAATAACTAGGATTTGAAATAAATGTTGGATCTCGTGTCTTTTCTTGCGAGACAAGCATCAAGACATGATCTATTTTGTACTGTTAACTCAAGATCTTTGCTAAGACTAAGGCCAGCCTGACCCACACCACACTCCCCATGCTCTCCTACGTATTTATTGAACTTCACAAGTTACTCAGTGGGTTTGGCGGCACTTGCGAGGGAAGTCACAATTAATATTTAAACAGCAGCTCTCTGCATCTAAGCTAATAACAGAATTGCAAAGTGTTTCCTGCAAGCTAAAATCACAGATGGAGCGTTGGCAAAGAGATGTTACGAATGCTATGAAAAGGCTTAAAGTGCTAGATAACAGAAGAAATGTTTAAGATTTATTTTCCAATGCCCGAAAAAGAAAAATAAAGTTAATAGAGCATTAAGCATTAAAAAGAATCTTTTACAATTGTTAACCACTTAGAGGCAAAAAAGCATGTAACCTATCTCTTGATTGAACTGATATACAGATCTGCCTCACTCTAAATGTATAATTTGTAGCATGTCATACCGTTTTATGGAGGATAACTTGGGAGAAAAAATGCTGAAGTGCTTTTGAGATGGTAGTAGAACATATTAAGTGGTCCTGTGACTGGCACAAGGCCGTGGTGTGGAGGAAGCACCATTCTTGCCCAGTAAATCCTCCTGCTAATCAATGTATACACTCCATATGGGAAACTTCTGAAATACATCTATTTTTAAACCAGACAATTTCTACCGTATGGGAAAAAATAAGATAAATACAGTTTTGCATATAAATATTTGTCAAAAAGTACAACTGTTCAGAAAGCAGAAAGTGCTAATACGGAATACAGCTGGGAAATATATGAAAAATATGATGAGACTCAAAAGATTCCTGCTGTAGCTCTTGCAAAAATGTTTGCTCATTTCTAGTCTCAGCCTTCTTAAAGAAGGTACAAGTTAAAGTCTCCATCCCATTTTTTTTCTGGTTTGAAACTGAGAATAAGCAGAGACTTCCATGAAGAAGTAATACATTTCTGCACGACACCAAAAGAATTAGACTTTGTGGCAGATTAGCTGTGCTCGTCTTTGTTGCTCAGGCTTTTTGGGGGGTGGTTCATTCATATATTTTTATGCAAGAAAAGAAAACCCCAAGGAAGAGTGTCAGAATTACCCTGCTGTTGCCCAGATGGTTCTACAAACCCTCTAATAATTCCTGCATTGCAGGAAGTAGCAACAGCAAACCCACAAATCTCAGAATGTAGTTACAAAACCAAAATGTTTGTCTAAAGGCTACTTTCCTTGCTGCTAGAAACACAGCTCACAGTTCTATATACTGAAAGCACTACTATGAATTTTAAGAATGTTCCATACCTCTAATAACAGGAACTCAGCTTCAATCGCTAGCAATTTTACCAAATTTCACTTGTTTGAACTATTTCCTCTAATGGTTCTGACCCTGGCTGAAGCCTTTTGGAACATTTTATCAAAATTCAGTCATCCCCAACAATGAAGTTTTTCATTTACACCCTTAGTAGAAGAGATTAATTAAGGACAGTCTTTACATCACTTCTGTACCAATGCCTTACGGACAAGAAGACCCAACAGGGAGCAGCTCAGCGACTGAATAGTAAATCAATTGGAGTGCCCATGTTCTCAAGAACCTACTTTCTTTGGGGCTTATGCTTTGGATCTGAGACTTCCACTGTGGTTTAGACCCCTCAAAATCAAAATTCAATTTGGGGGAGTGACAGGGACACACCAGTACCACAGAACTATCAGCTATAAACCTTGCTTGCAGACTCCTTCCTACTCAGAGAAAGTTATCACAAGACAAATTGCAGCTGGATCGTATTTTGCTAATGGATTCCCATAAATAGATCCTGTCTCTGAAACTGTTTGCAGGCTGGCAAACTTGTTTAAAAGTAGGATGGTTACTAAATTGGCAATAAACGTTTTAGCAGGAAAATTAAGTGAAGATGCCATTAGGGTAAAGTTTACAAGGGTAAACATCCATCACTAAGAGCCTTATTCAGTATTCCATATGTAAAAGAAACCACATCTATTGATTTCAGGAGGCTTCTGCCAAAGCGAACAGACCTCTGTAGTGCTAACAGATTTCTTCCTTTATCATATAAAAGGCCATTCCTTAATAGACATAATTTCTCTACAGAGGAGAAGTTTAATTTTTAATGTACGTTCTCCTTGATGATAGATCTGTAGAGAATGGAAACAGCCAAAATGTCTGCGGGATTTGTTATTTTTGTGATAATGTTGCAGAGACAGGAGAGTCCCACTGCAGAGCTCCACAAAGAGCATCTTGAAGGTCCCCACAAACCTGGCACCGCACTCCTGGATGGGTACAAGATGGGGTACACTTTATTTTCCCCTGTCTAGTAAACACAGTTATCCGTATCTCCTCTCCCAATGAGGTTGTTATGGACATCCCCAGGAAGGAAAACGAGAAGTCAGCAGAGTTAGAGCCTCTTGGAGCGGAAGGTATGGAATGTGCCTTATATTTTCCTTCAGTTCCTTTTGTTCTTCCCTAGATCTAAGCAGTAATGTGCAAGAAAGCCTATGTGAGGCAGGCTTGCCAACAGTAGCTTCAAATATTTTGTACCGCCTGCTGCTGCAAATTGTAGTCTCTTTTTAGCCCCTCTGCTTACAATACTCACGGAAAGCCAAAGAGTTTGGGTTCCAGTCTCCTTTGTTATAAAGTGGAAGGAATTGGCTTAATTATTCTAATTGTTTGTATCACAGCACAGTAGCAGGTACCTCAGCGTGGAACCCCCATGTAGAGCAAATACATCTTATTTCCAAGCGTAACACAGTAATCATTATAAAATAAACCACAAACATTTATAAATATGTAAAAATATTTGTATTGAATGAAAACCACAAATGAAAGAAAAACAAGTAAATATCCTACAGATTTACAGGAAAGTCACTGGACTATGAAGAGACACAAAAGTCACCTTCCTAAAACCCCAGATATATATATTATTTCTTGACACACACAAAACACTTCGATAAAGCTATAATAAAACATCATAATATTGATATTACTGTTGCATTCCTATTTTATAAAACTTGATAAACTGAGATATATTTATTAAATGCACCTTTTAATAGGCCATTTTCTTGATGTTGCCCTGGTATAGCATAATCCATGCTTTTACAGCTAATGTGTAACTCACTACAGTGTTACCACAGGCATATAAGATGACCTACTATAAAGCAACCATAGGCATAATATACTTTACTCCCTTCTTTTCCTTTGTATTATCTACCCATTATTTTTCAAGAAAGAAAACAATTAAAATTGATGCATTCCATTGTTCGAGCTCATCGTCTTCTATTTGAGAATGAGTAAATTCTCAGATTCGGAGAATTTGAACTCAGAAGCAACTGTCTAGAATTCTATCAAGTGCATAATCCCCATTTCCACTTCATCCCAACACCACCACTAAGCAACAAACAGCAATGTTTTAAGAATTCCTTAACAATTTGTTTACTAAGCAGCTGACCTCTTCATCTTGTCAGCAAAGAGATGGAAGAGGTTCAAAAGCAGCCTTAGCAGTGGGTATTTTTGGTTTCTTCAACTGTTTTTCTCTCCCTCATGATTTTCCCTATTTCTTTGGTAGTCAAGAAACAGCATTGAAAACAAACAAAAAAGGCTCCACTAGTATCAAAATGAAAACCGCTGTAGAAAAAGATAAAGCGTACTATAGTTTGTATAAAAGAGAATAATCTAGCAATACTAAAACTGTAAATAACTCCAGCCTCTATATCATAGAGAAACTCTTAATTAAAGAAAGCAAACACAGGTTTGTTCAACAGGGCCTACTTTATGTGTTTATAGGGGCCAAATCCACACCTACTCGTGTATTATACTGGATTTATCGCAGATAAATCCAACGACTAACCCATAAGCAAAGTTCTCTTGTCCAGATGGCTGCAGAGCAAAGTCACCACCAGCCTGGTTTGCACTGGGAATTGCAACGTGGCTCGAGGTGAGGCCACATCCTTCACGAGATAACAGCTTCTGGTGTGGAGCAGCGATACTGCAACCTGCAGCTTTTCTGCATTTTTACCCAAAGTACTGGGTGCTCACGTTCATCCCAAACCAGCTGGCAACTGGCTGCATATGCATACATCAGCTTTAGGGGCGTTACATACCTACGGCAAGGAGCATACGTTGAACTTCATGATCAAATAGAGCGGCAGGTATACTGCCAGTGCTGCCCTATATTCATTGCAGTTTTCTAGAAGACTGGAATTAAAAGGGATTTCAATCTGACACCTTTACTTGCTTAAACATTATGTACTGGCACAGCAAAAAAAAAAGAAGGTGGGCAAACCCATCCTTTGGAGGTGCTCATCATAGGTTCATTGTTCCATGCTTCATCCCCTATCCAAAATGCAAACCACAGCTCCTCCTGGTCACTTCCTTGGCAAAAACCATAACCTTTGTCCACCTTGGAAATCAGCAGGTGTTTGGGACTGCTACACTGGGCAGCATAAGCCAGAAAGTCATACTAGGCTGCTCTTGTACTTTTGAAATGCTTTTTTTGTGATTTCTTTTCAGCTGGGTGATCAGTAAAATGACCGTGAAGCCCACTGGTATTTGGCCAGACTCAAATGCACGTCAGGTGAAAAAAGAAAATGCATTTCCATTGAGGTAAGGCAAGGAAGGGGTCAGGCACAGACTGTCTGGATAAACAAAAATGTGTGGCTTTGGAAAAAGAGATGGGCTAGCGGAACTACACAAGCAATTTGATAATCAATTGACGGAAAGACCACAATTTCATTAGCTGATTGAATTTACTCAGCCAAGTACGCACAAGGTCACAGTTGATAACAATCCAACTATGGAAGCCAAATACCGGAATAATCAGATGATACCAGTTGCTGAGGCGGGTTTAGAGGACAGCTGAGAAAGTGAGGAGAAAGCACACAAACAAAATAAGGGAGCAGCAGAGCTGCTGCTCTTTTTCTCCGTACTCAAGTGTGACATTATCATCTATAAAAGTACAAAACTCTCCTTGGTTCAGTGAACTACATCCATTGGATACAGGGTGCGACTTATTTAACACCCAGTCTGCCAAATGCCACCGGACTCCTTTCACAGCTGGATGGAGTCAGAGAAGGACAAATCTGGCACGAGTGAACTTTGGACAAAAGAACTATCCTGGAAAATGTTCATCCCACATGTTGGAGCAGGAAGGGGAGAGCGGGTCAGTCTGGCAATCAGGATGCGAACACATCTGAGACTGGAAGATAAATCCTCAGCTGAGAAGTTCATCACCTTTGTGAGTGGCTTCCAACCTAATTTAAGCTTCAGATTTTATGTGTGGTATGTATGAGGGTTAGTTTAGCTCAGGAAGAGCCTATAAGTCTTAGGTCTTCTAACAGCTGATTGTAAAGTTATTATTCCTGATTTATATTTCTAGAGATTTCGCATATAACAGGTACTTTACAAATGTAATTAGCACAACGGCTGCCTAGCGTAATCAAATTCTAAATCCTGGTAGCACAAAACCACTACTTAGAGCTAAATCTGAACAAAGATCAATGCTCTTGGAATCAAGGTTTGCAGATAGGGTTTTTTTCAAAGCACTCAGAAAAGCATGAAGGAATTCTTTCAAATTTGGGAGGCAACACACAGTGAGAGTAAAGAAGGAAAAGGGGCAAACCAGAAAAGTACCTGGAAGGATTATAAAAAATCGTTAATATAGCAGGAAGAAGTGATGTCAAAGATATGGGACACGGGCATATACATACATACTCTGAGTTTGTGTGTGCATGTGTTTGCATAATATATAGTATTTATCAAAGTGGTGAACTTATATTGTAGATTTTTGTCCCTGGGCTATTTTAGCTGACGTAGCAGTGAATCTTTTCAAGCACTGGGCGCTCTGTCACACAGCACTTGCAAAATTAAGATTGAGGTGAATTTGGAAGGCTGAGCATATCTCTCAGAAGGCACCGAACCTGCAGCACTGGGCCTTTTCTTTGCTGTTCTATGATGTTAAATTCTCTCGGTGCCTGGTGTTCTGCTTGACTGATAAGCTATCAAGTTGTAGTCATTTGTACTCAAGGAACAGGCCGTTCATCTGGATGTTTTCATGGTGGGCTCACGTGCTGTTTGGTTGGAGATGTCTGATTCTTTTTGAAAAATGAGACATGACTTAAAATTAGTACAATGCATCACAGTGATAAATACTAATAATTTCCTTTGTATTACGCCAATAATGGAACTTACTTTTGAGTGTGTAAGTTATCCACCTTCATTAATACATTGTCACCTATTATCTTTTCTAATGAACAAGTTGTATTTCATTGAATTAATTCAGACAACATACTGAATGGACAGAATCTGTCCATTCTACTTTATTGGTTAAAAGACATATATAAAACACTTTTTGATGTCAAGCTTACTTTATGGCTCTGAGGACAGATATGTGACAATTTTCTAAAATGTATATGAAAAAGATCAATAGAAGCAGTAAGAGACAAAAGTAATATAATGAAATGTGTCCTGTGATATATTACGCTCTCGAAAGCATCTCTCGCATCCCCAGATGATTCTGTGCTAAATAAATATTCTTGTTGCCATTTTACTGCCCTGCTTCCTCAAGGCTAGACTCTTCATATTTTTAGTGCACCACTTTAAGTCCACTGCAGCTGTCGTTCTAGTAACCTAATACTAAGCTTGACAAAATAGGGCAGAATACTTCTTCCACAAACCAGCCGAACATCATCTTTCAAAATTCAATTCAACAGTTAGAACTGTAAAACCAAACTGAAATTTACTTTGAGAAATGACATGACATACCGTATTATTGGAGTTTTTCTTCGCACCACATCAATGTGCTGCTTATACTCCCACTTTTGTTTCTAACAAAGGAGCATAAAATCATTTCTATTTACAAACATAACAACTAAGTTCTATTTTTATATATTTTAATAGAAAGTCCAGTGCAGTTACCAAAACAAACTGGAGAGAAGAACACTTTACTAAAAACTGCAGTCATTACAGAACAAGATAGAAGGTGAAACTTCTGACATGTTTCCACTTTGGCTGCAATACTGTGGCTCACAGTTTCTTTAGAAATCAGTTATGCTTAATCAATCTTAATTTAAGGATAAAGAAGCATGTTCCAGAAGCACAATAGAAGCATTTTCCCTTGCTTGATCTATTATCACAATGTTAGAAAGACCTTGAATTCAAATACCATTGAAGTCATTGAAGAAAAAAAAAAAAAAAAAAAAGAAAAAAAATCAGTAAAGAATGGATGCAATCTCAGGTCTCTTTGACCTTAGTACAGTACATGGAATATTCAGATAACACAATAGTTTTCTAGCTGTGTTTTACAGTTCTCTGATCTTAGCCTTCCAGTCCCCACCATTGCACTCCAGGCACACTGAGCTCAAGACTAGCCGGACTCTACCCTAATGGAACAGGTATCCAGTCTTTAAATTCCCTCTTCTTGCTTTACCCTGTAGCACTGAGAGGCACCTTCACCAATAAAACACAAGTCTATTTACCTGTAGGAAACATTCTGTCTCAGTGTGAAAGATTTACTCTGTATTGCTTAATGAAACGCTACCTAGCATCCTCAAATAATCATATGTTATTAAAAACGGTGCAATGTTGAATAAGCTGTATAAATAATATGTCTAACATGTCAATAAAAAGCTGTTTTATGGTAGTTCTCTGTATGAGGAACACTATCTTTCTAAGTGGCAAATGAACTTCAGAAAGCAGTGTGGCTGGAAACAAGAACATTGCTTGGGTGCAATCACAACCTCTCGCGTGTTACATTTAGTGGTATATTTTGAGGATTGCTACTATCTTATTGCAAGCATAACAACTGGAACTGAAAACAAATACTTGTTTGATAGCTGCACAAAACATGCAATATGAAATCAAGGAATTGTTGATAGCACAGAAGTGACATTACTGGCAGAGAGAAAATACAAAATAAAATGGCAATGGGTTTTTCTGCTCTGGATCAACGACATTTAAAGATAAATAACTTATAAAGACATTAAGAGACCTTAAGCAGTGAATCTTTAAATGAGCACACTAAAATGTAGGTGTTCTCATGGTCTTAATGTGACACTTCTGGTACACTGCAAGAAACAGCTACAGTGGAATCTCTGCAAACATTTTCTAATGGGCTTTTGCATCGTCTTTCCAATCTCACTCATTCTGCTTAGACAGTTCACCCAAAATAAAATGCCCTTCTCAAAGTACAATTGCTTTCTATTGCCCAACACCCGAAGGATGGGAATTGTCAGTTCTGGAGATCAGAGTCCTCTGACTACACAAGAGGAAGGACTTGAGCAGGTGAAGCTTTCAGAGCTCACCCACAATACCCATGCAGCCTTTACTCTCTATCAAGAAAGATGCCCTGTCAGATATAGATGTTTTCCCATTAAGGAACAGAATTAAGAGTTAATCTCAATTTACAGAATCTAGCTTACCTTGCAGTCTCTAACAGATAAAGGTTTGAATTCACTAAAGACACCGCCAAGAAGGCAATCAAGAGATGAAAAGCTCTGTATCCCATCAGCAATGCCCCAGGGCATTCTGTCTCATTCCAATCAAGTTTATAGGAGGAAAAGAAAGAATAGCAAAGAAAACAACGAAGCGATGGGTTGGAGAGCTGGGGGAAGAGGGATTCAAACACACTGCTACAACACACCACACTAAATTAAGGATTCTCTCAGGTCTGGCTAACTTTTGCAATCTTCTACGCTTCTTCTGACCTTTGCATTTGTTGGCTTAAAAAGATCATGCAAATAACCATTAATAGGACACAATCTCAGCGCTTATCTGCATTTTAAATCAGAAAGCTTTTCAGTAGGAGATTTTTAGCTATTTCTTTCACTTTCCCAGTGGCAAAAGACACATTCACCTTAATATCTGGAATCACCTAAATTAACATCACCAAATAAATTTTACCCTGAAGTGTAAGGCTCATCCAGAAGTAAAAAGAATAAACTTAAATATTTTGACTTATCTGAGAGAGCCACCAGATTTTTCAATAAGGAAAAAAAGAAACACTGGAAAGTGATATTGTTCTCACCATTACACAGAAATTTTGGTCGAAAGGCAGAGATTGCTTTTGCTCAAGCTGGCGTGACAGCAGGTGTGATATGCATCACCATCAGCCTTATAATCATCATAATACGTTGCTTTTACATAAATCCTTTCATCTCCAGCTTTTACACATTATGAACAATTAAGCCTTACAGCCCCCCAGCGAGGAAGACGCATTAAGAACCTGAGCCTACCAGGCACTTTTTCAGATCAGAGTTAACTACAGAAATATCATTTAATAAAGTACGCTTTTAACAAGTAAGAGCAGAAAAGCAAATATAATCTTTGTGTGTATAATCTTTGACTGAGCCAAGAGCATTTTAGAAACCCAAGGGGCCGCACTCTCTGCTAGTGTCGATTAGTAAATCTATATCAATTTACACAGTGACTAAGAATTTACCCCCTAAATTCTTAAGCTACAAGACTCTAAGGAGTACGGTTCTGTCACAACTTATAAGAACTTGCGTCCTTACAAATACACAACACAGTGATGCAAAAAATTAGCTAATATCTAGGAAGTATGCGCAACGTTGACTTAAGTTCCTGCCCCTCTGTTTTTCTATAGAGAACTCACTGGGTAGGAACAGGTAGGGGAATAACAAAGGGAAAGGAAAATAGAATATAGATCCTCAGTTGCTTGTTACAGAGCAATGCCACTGTGGTCACAAAGCTAACATCAATGATTCCATGTCAGTGCACTCTGCGTTTTGCCGCATGGGTCCCATCACAATGTCACGTGCTTCAAGAAATCAAAATAATGACAAATCTCCACAATTGGCTTGAGCGTGCCTTCAAGGTGCTGGGACTTAAAACTTGCTGTGTCTGGCCAAAATTGTTTCTCCGGACACACACAAAACATTCCAGACAGTTTGTTTGCCTCACAACCCGATAACGGCGCTTTGGTAGCACCACAGAGCACATGCCATATGGATCTTTTTAGTACTTTGGATTCATTTAGAATGACAGGGTTCAACATAAATGTGAAGTATCCTTCTTATGCTTTAGTCTGCTAATGGTACATAGTATATTCATCATGGATAAAAAATAAAGCACCATAAATGGCAGCTCTAACCCTTCCATCAAGTGCAGGGTGTCTTCCTAAAAGAATATGTTTTGAAATCAGATTTCTAGAACCCCCCTCTTATAATATAATTTTCCAATGTTTAGTTTGCAAAAATTGACTACAGGAATACTTGCTACATTGCTTGCCAATGCAACATTTAATTTTATGGTGCACAGAATGGATTTCTCTTAACAGATGTATCCGTTCCCTGATATCATGACTAAACTGCTTCATATCCATTAAACGCCGTGTGGAGAACTAGCAAAACTATGGTGCTTATTTTCGTTGTTGTAGCACGCACTTCTACTTGCTCATAACATCATGCTGCCCTGAATAATAACAGCTTTGCCTGCTTTTAGCAGACTTGAGCATGTGCATACCATATATCTTCTTACATACAAGTGGTGGTTATGCACAAAAGTGTCCCAGTTATAAATTCTAAAGCATAGAAGAATTACAAGAGTGTTTGCAGCTATTACTCAAAAATAAATAAATCGTAATGTTAAAAAATTTTCCACAAAATGAAATTCAATCTTTGGCTTGAGAGAAGTTAGCTTCCTTCTCAAGTCTGGGTTAAACATCCCGTTTAATCACGTCCTCATAAAAAATGAAATTTCGCCCTATGTTGGAAATGTTTAGAACAGAGAGAACATGATTTAATTGCAATATCCCCTGGCTACATTCAGGGAAAACCATGTGTGTACGGTCCACAGTTCTTTGAGATCTGGGGATCTACCACAGCCACATAACAGTCGTACCAACGCGCAGTCCCTGGCACACACACTGCAGTTATGTGACCCAACTCATGGACATTCTTCCTATATAAGCTGTGCCATGAAAGGAGGTAAGATTCATCTAATCATTAGGTTTTCCAGTTGTGTGACTGGCTTCTATAACGGAGACAGAGGCAGTTTTGGACACAGGTAATCTTTCCGCACACACATTTCTGTTCCCAAAATCCCTCATATCACAGGTTTCTGCAATCTGCTAACAGCAGCTCTGGCAGATGATGAGCTCCCAATTTTATAAAACACAAGCAATCTTAACCTCCTCACATCGTGCTCTTAATTGCAGCTTAATGGAGCTTCAGTAGGTTTCAATAAAATCTTTGTTGTAAAAGTAGTTTCAAAAGACACATTCTTTGAATCTACAAGCACCATCTTAAAAGAACCAGCAAATGAGCTCCACAAAGCGCGTTTTCTTTGAAACAAGCCACAAATAGGAGTGACTTCTGTGACAATTAACTGGTTTAAAATAGTGGGATTCAAGCATCAGGCAGCTACAGAAAAAACATGTGAAGGTGACAAGAAAACTATTAGATTTATGCATCTTCAAATATTTCCACAAAGGCATCTTCAAATATTTCCACACTGTGGGTAACCAGAATCCGGACTAGAAAGGAAACTACTTCAAGTCATGTTTATTTTATCTATCCAATGTGAGCGATGCTAAAGGAGACTGTACTTTCCAATGCAATGGTGCAATATTTTCGTACTCATGTCCATATTAATACATCATTCATCAGGTATATGAAATATAGCAATGCTATACCATGATTCCTAAAAACATCATAATATGTTGCAGTATATTATCTCACGTAGTACCTAGTTTTCATATATCTCACTGGAAACTGGTGTATCCAAAGCAGAATTCTAAATAACATTTCTCTTAACACCAAAGTACATTACTCAAGCCAAGAATGAGATACAGACACGTAGCATGGAAACATGTATCAGACACAACAATTTTGTTGATTTTGAACACATTTGTGTCTCCAGTTACACATGTGCTAAGCTGAAAACATACCTCATAATTCCAGGTAGAAAAATACTGCATGTACTACTGCATGTACTACTGCATGTACTACTGCATGTACTACTGCATGTACTACTGCATGTACTTAAATAGTCTATTGCCTCGCCAATCCTAACTCAAGCAAAGAAACCTTTTGAAATCGCTTCATCTCCATTCAAGTGAAAATAAAAGTCCTAAAATCTTAAACTTCGAATGTTCTCACAAAATTGGCCGAGTACAGAAGTAGTTTCTGTTTAAAGACACTTTTTGAGTCAAATAAGTTTTGACCTTCTTTTTAAAAACAAGTACGTTTCACTGAGCAGCAATCAAGCGGTCATCGCTAATGTATACTGCCAAAACAAGTGCAATTGTGGGGAAAAGATGCTCTCTGAACAGCTCTGTAAAGCATTCTATTTTTATGTTGTTGCTGTTTTCATCTTTTTCCCAAAAAAAAACTCAATAAAATTACTAGGTTTGCTCTACACTATGAATAACACTGCATAGCAAAAGGAAATAAAACTCCTACAGTGTATAATATCAATCATTAACAGCGAACAAATATTACTGCTGCTGGATAGTGTCAGAATAATGGTGTCCTGTAAACAGAACACTTTAAAAATATACACTGGGCAGAAAGCAAGCTTCTACTTAAAATGAGTATTGTTCCTATGCATACTAGAGCTGACGTGTCAAGATTTCAGGAGCTGACGTGTCATTATGAAGCCAGAGTTCTGGTGACCGTACGGGCACCAAATGGGCTTAAGGAAAGGAAGGGACGGCACTGCCAAACCCTTACAGAGAGAATTCAGCTGCCCAGGAGTGCACAGCCTGATTGGTTTGGGGTTTCTTTCTTCTCTATGGCAACCCAGAGTCTGAAATCATCTGTTTATTCACAGAATAGTTAGTGTCAGCAACAGGGCAAGATTCTGTAGACTGCCGTGCCTGTAGCGTATCGCCACAGACTATTACATCTCGCTAAAATAAACCTTGTAAATTGTGCTCTATATGGCATGTTAGCCAGCACAGTAATTCCCAAGCTCTAGGGGCTTGGCAGAAAATCAGAAACTATAGGGTAAGATAAAGACAGTGCATTTCTTATGGTGGAGTATCAGATACAAGTAACACTGGGATTTTGCTATTTCCATTAAAAAGCTTTGCTTTTTCAGGATCCACAACCACATTTACTTGATTGACCAGTATCGGGGCATTTAAATACCTGTTTAAGAAATTAAGAAGCTGAACAAAGATACTTAAGGAAGAATTGATTTTTCTTGTTTCCAAAAGAAGCATAAAGGAGTAAGATACTTCTGTATCAGGCAGATACTCAAGGGAACTCAGCCTGGGTCGTTCACCTCTTGCTTTGTATTTTGTTACTGTTGAATAAATCAGCAAATCCAGCATCACAATACCATTTTTACAGCAACTCGTATCTACCTTTATCTGTCTTATGCCACTGCAGAGGTACTTCAGTGAAATGGGAATGTTTCTCAGAGCTGCATATGAAGTTGGGTGAAGCAAATGAGATTACAAGACTCGGCATGTGCAAACTTGTGAGTAATCTGTGTCAAACTAAAAACGTTGTGACAGGCCAGAAGCAAGACAAACAAGGTATCCCATGGGGACAATAAATACTCCACACAAAAAGCATCCAGGCAAAATGTGATACTATTCAGTAATGAAAAAGCAAAAGATCGCGGTGCAATAACACAATGTAACAACCTCCCAAAATAATTTTGCAGCAAAGATAAATAGAGGTAGTTTCTCCAAGCTGAATCATCTTAATCATGTTATCTGGCAAATAAAATTCACATACTGTACTTTGGTAATGTATATGTCCCAAATAAAACCATAGCAAGCATTGCTTTACATTAATGACTATAAGTCGATGCTGCCAATACTCTAGAGCAGAGGGCAGGAACAGTTTGTATTAGGACCTGAAACAATACCAAATACACCCTATTGTACTTGAGAAGTGATGTAATAAAATTCATGTCACCCACTTGCTTTTTACATCAAGCAATTCTCTAAACCAAAAATGAAACATGAAAATGTAGAACACCTTTGACCCTCTCTTACGACACGCAGCAGGCCACAGAGATCCAATGAAACAAATCTAACACATTAGCATTTTGATTATGCACCGAGCACGACAAGGCAGCTCAGGTTTGGAGAGGTTGCCTTCTCTAGAGTCCTGAGCCCTGGGTGTTTTAATCTCCAAGAAGACGACATAAAGATGCTTACTGACAAAAGGAAAGCTGGATGTAATCTCAACTGGTTTACAACAGGATTGCCATCACACCAGGAAGTCTTTCTAAACCCTTGCAGTTTTGAAGCAGCCCATTTTTTCCCCCCCCTTTTATCTTTTTTTTTTTCTGAACATTCTGTGCCTCTACCTCTATTATTAACTTGTGTGTATTCCTGTTAAGTACAATCTTCAGAATAATATGTGTATTGTGGGGGGGGGGGGTGGAAATGTTGAAGCCAAGACATCACTAGAAGAATTGGTTGAGAAGTCACTAGAGTGAGAAAATAGATCCACTGGACAGGTATCCAACATGGAACTTTTGTTTGCACTTGGCCAGCCTCTGAGATTTGCCATTTGGACTAATCAGAGACTTTGGAGGAACTCCAGATTCTTTAATACACTGCAAATCCATCCTGTTGTTCCTCTTGTTTTAAATAGGCAGAGGCAAACAGTGCATTATCATCAAGTGCACTAATTGATCCAAATGCAGTGTAAACTAAATTAATGGGGCTGGAAATGCTGGAAAAATTAAACACAGCATTCTTAATAAAGCTGAAAATAGCTTAATAAAGCTGAAAATAGGATCCAAGCATCCTAAGGCATGTTTATTTCTGTTTAAATAGATGTCTTCCTGTAGACTGTTATCAGCTCAGCAGGAGCCTTACAAGAGAGGCATTTTTCTCATTCTGTGCATTTTAAGTTGGGTTTCTATGAAGTTCAGCCTGCCTGTAAAAGCTGCTGCCAATCCATATAAAAACCGTAACTGTGGCAAAGTAATGATAATATCCTGAGAGCAAGTGAGCTGCAATACTGAGCTGCAAATTCAATCGAAACATTTATCTCAAAAATGGAAGCCTGCCGACCCATCTTCCAGACAGCGAGTTACTGCGCACAAAAGGAAGAACACGCCTAAACAAATGAGAAGGAATCAATCCTCATTAGAAAGATTTTCCTTTTTATAAGTGGATTATGAGATTCCTTGGCTGGCAGCAAGGCACTGATTCCACCTTTCTTCTCTGATGCTGAAAAGGGTCCATGAGCATCAGGAGGTGTCACAAGGGATGGGGTTTAATAGAACTCTGCTTGGTACGCACACGCTAAATTAGATGTGAGAGGACAAAGCACCCCAGACCCAGGTGAGAAATGGCCAAGGGGTCTCTCTGACATTTGGAATTCAATCTCTTGTGCTATTTCTGAGGAGCAGGAATGCCAGCTGGGCTTCAGGAGGAGCGAGAGTCTCCAGCAGGAAACCTGGAGCTCTGCTCCAACTCGGTGCAAGAAAAGGGACAGCTGTATTGTATTTCTCTTCTTCAAAAGTTCCAAGAAGTAACACAAAGCGGAAAGTAGCAGGGGAAAAGAAAAAAGCAAATGAAACAAGAAGTGAGAAACTGAAAATACAGAAAAATGAAAGCACCTCTAGATACTTTAGATCTGATTGACAACCAATCACCAGCAAAAGGGAATGCTGTTGGCTACACAGGAATTTTGGCTGCAGCTTTTAATATTTAAATTTGAAGAATCAAAGAGAAGAGCCTGCTGCCTTCAAAAGGCAGACAAATCCCAAACAGGGAAGAACTAACCTGCAACACCTAAAACTGTAGAGAAATTAAAACAAAAAGCAGTTATCTTTGGAAAGGACACCAAGGACAAAGTGGCCGTGTCATTATGCATATGATGGGCATAAAAGCAAAGCATATCTGAAAGCAGATTCTGATAACTAAAGGTGATTGGCGCAGATATAAAACAATGCTCCTGACTCAGTTTAGAATTATCATTCTGAACTGTACAGGACTTTACCTGGAAAATTAAGAGTAGAGGTACTGTCCCACTACTTCCAGCACTCACAAACTGATCATTCACGCCAGTGGTTAAAGCTTTTCAAGACACTTTGTAGCAAAGATGTTACACATACGTGAACTTCATGAACTGTCAATGCACATGCATTACAAGTAACTGAAAAAGAACATTCAGTGGGTCTGGTGAAAATAAGAAATATCAGCTCCCATGACTAATAAAGCAATGAGTGTTCTCCCAAATAAGCATCTGAGCTAGCAAATCAGTTTAAGGCATAATGCTTGCAAGTCCAGAAGGTGATTGCACGCTGCTGTCTTCCCTATTTATGCCACTGGCACAACCCCAACACAGATCCAGAGCTGTTTAGTTACAGCTTGGCCTTTTACACGGTTAATGATGGCCACAGACGTTAGCGGTAGCAATTTGAGTGGTACAGTCCTGCAATAAAGCTAACATCCTATATTTCTAATATGCACCAGAGCTTTTCCCCAAAGCCTACTGCAGCTTTGGTAAGTACACGTATCACTGATGGACAAAATGTAAGCTCTAAATTAAATTTCAAGGGAGATATGAATAACAAAATATTTAAGTTAAAAGGAGAAAGGCTAAATATTATCTACAAGAATCTACACTCCAGCTTATTCTCTTGTAGAAGAACAGAAAATAGAATCATTACAAGGGAGAGGAAAAAAAAAGCTTGCACAGAAACCTGCTTGTTAAGGACTTTTAAGGTCATATCAAGACAAGTCTGGCACAGCAGGTAACATACACCTGTTGGGAACCAGGTGGCCACCTTGCACATGAATTCACCTATTCACAGGCAATCCCGTGGATAGGTGAAGAGGGCACAGAGCACAACACATTTGACTGCTCAGAGACTGTCTTCTCAATGACAAAATGCACAAGCCTTGGAAGAATTAAACTGAGGAATTAAACAGAAGCCCATAATATAATGAAACAAAAGAAAAAAATCCTTACAGCAAGATGAACTTTAATGAAGCCGAACAAAAGCCTCGGTGAGAGTAAAGCAGAGTACAGACTGGTCTAGATCTAGGCTGGTATTCTAATATAACCTTTTAAAAGTAGGAAAGCAGTGACAAATCACAACTCAGCTAGTTCTAACTAGTCTGGTCTATCCATACTCAGATCCTCTTCTGCTACTTCCACTCTGACCTTACTTCAATAGGTGAGTTTTTCTAACAAGGACTATTCTCTTTTAAAGCAGGATTTCCTTTCCCCAGGACACAGCTGCTGCCTGACCAAGTCAATCACTCTGTCGGGAGAAACCTGGCTGCAGCAATGATTCCAAACCTGGAACATGCAGGAGCTGAAAAGAAAGGGCATCTCCGAGACATTCGTTAACAAAAGAAACTTCAACAAATTTAGAGCATATCCTCTTGCTGGTGTTTTCATCAAGGTTACCAGCTGCTATGAAGATGAGAGGAATAACTGAGAAGCAGCCAGAGCACTGACAAAATGCTTCTGTTCCTCTCCAAAAACAAAATATCCAGCAATGCTTCTGGAAAGGAATCATCTCCCCAGTAGAAGTTTGATCAACAAGGATATTAAAAAGGGGCTTCAAAAATGAAATAGTGATTTTGTTTGTTTGTTTCAAGAGTCCTACTCGTTCGCTGCTCTGAAGTCTTTTAGGCAGATGTATTTTCTTTACCAAAGTAGTAAGAAAGTACACAGAAGGATTCAGAAACAGTCAGATGGACATAAAGCTTAATCTTCCTGCCACGGAATGGAAGTGGAATAAAAGAGAGTATAATCATTCAGTATCTAATATGTTTGCAGGGTGCCCTTACTGAGCAGGTGTCTGAAGAACATTTCACTTCTATGGTTTGTCTGGCCTTGACTATGTTTGAATCTTTTGAGAAAATGACACCTGGAAATACAAGAAGCTAACAGCGTACAGGCAATCCCAGGATTTGCAGTTTCCCATATGCGATCCCTCATGCAAAGCTGCACTCACACCAAGGTCTACATTGTCTTGTTCACTTGGTATCATGAAAACAGACATGAACATTTTGATTGGGGGGAAAATTAGAGGATAACATTGTGATACATTTGTAAGAAAGTGCACTGCTGGATTTCTGTGAATTTCAGTGCCTCTAATAGTGGAAGTACTTAATATCTGACAAGGTAGTTCAAAACGGGTAAGCAAGATATTGAAACTTAGCCTTCATACAGCATGTTTTGCAGTTCAGTTTCCTTTAGACAAATATTTTACATCATAATTCACATCTTCTTAGCTAACACCATAGGCCAAGGTCCTATACCTTCTCAACAGCCATGATGGCAAATTTTATGCTTGCAAAGGACCAACTAAATACCAGGCTCCCACTGGGAAGATATAAAAAGCAGGGAGGGAGAAGAAACTCTCAGTCACCATGCACAATGGTATTTTTGATAACAGAAATAATTCTTTCTTTGAAATTGCTGTATTTGATTAGTGGTAGACAGTCAGAAAGTGCAAGGGAGGAAACTGGTCTGAAGGTTTATAATAAAGGGGCAAATTACAGACTTTGCCAACTTCCAACGAGCCCACCACCCAGACACAGATGGAAGACTTCAATGGTTGCTGTTACAAACCTTTCAACCTGTAAATACTGCAGCAATAAAAATACAATTAACCCAAAGAAACTATTTCTGTCATAAGATACACCTAGTGATATTGCAACAGCGACATTTGTCATCTTCTGAAGTCTGGATCTGAGACTTTCAGCTTTTCCTCGTGGTCCAAGGAGAAACTGCAAGGAGGAGGTGTGACTATTTCAGTTCCAAACTTGTGACCTCTTTGCAGGGTCGGTGGTGGAGAGGACGGGAGGAATTTCTATGGTCTTTGCAGGGATCAGCCAAGTCCATTTTGCCCCCGGCCTTTCCTCCTGCTCGCCTGCCCATCTGCTGGATGGAGAACACCACCACTCAAGCGATCCTATCCCTTCTGCCCAGATCCATGTTACAGCTGAGCTGATCTTGTGGGAAGCAGAAAGGAAAATCTTCCTTTTAGACAGATACTGGTTTACCTTGCCTTTAGCTCGGGAAGAGAATCTGTGCCTTTAGAACGCTGATTGGAATTAGGCAAAGTGTAATAGAGATATGGTTTACCTAGGCTCTTAAAGAGCAAAAATGCATTTTCCTGAAACATTGACTGCATTTCTTCCAAAGAGATGCTGGAGTCCTGTCTGTTAACCTCCCTGCAGCTGCAGAAAATGCTGTTGGCTTTTGAGATTTCTGCACAATAATTTTGAAATCTCTTGTAATTCTGCCACAGCAACATTCCATTTAGCAGACATTCACTTTTAGTCTCTTTTGCAACAGACATTCATTTACATCTATTTTACATGAACTAAATTTGGCATTAACTGTAGCAGACCAGATGCTTAAATGATACAAGAGCTGACTGCAGTGCTCATCTTTATTTACTGCTCTGGCTTGAGCTGTATTGATTTCCAAACATTTGCATATGTGCTGGGGAGATCTGAATTTTTTTTCAGTATCTTTTATCCTGTGAATTATATTTTCTCTCATTCAGGTCAGGTCACTGACTTTGATTTTTGGTTTTACCTTCTCTTTAGACAGCTCAGAATAAATACAGCTATGGATAAGCATCTGTTTAATCTTTACAGTCAGTATATTTTTTAGATAAGAGCAGGATGGGTGTGGGGGGATGTTTTCCTCGGTTGGCTTTTTAAGCTCCACCTGAGTTAGATACATCACTTTTCCTCATTTCTCTCTTTGAAGACTGCAGGGGACATTCAGTGTTACAGCTGCACTTCATCAGCAGATGAAGTGAGGCTTTTTTCATTGAGAGTTTTCTTTCAATGAATGAATGGGGTGAGCATTTTCTTCTGGTTTTCTTTTTTTTTTCCTTGCTTTTTCATGTAGCTACTGGTATACCAAGATCCACATGCGTACCATAGATACACGAATAACAGCCATGTAAAAAACAAGATAAACTAGCATCACATTGATCACATCTAAGTTAACGTGTGGAACGTATTCTGAGAAGAGTCAGATTTCTGTTCCATGCATCCTTGTGTTGCCTCATCCACACAGTTATTTGTGCCGCAAGACAAAACCTGTTTCTCTAAACTTATAGTTTCTGCCAGAAATAAGATATAGATGTTTTCATCTCTTAATTTACTGCTTCCCCAAATAGTTTCATTCACATTTTTGGTTCAATGCATTTAACTGTTAGGTTAGATTTCTTATTCAATAACCCAATTATTAAACATACATAAAGATTTTCTCTTTTTGATCCTTTTCATCGAACAGGCTGCCCAGGGCAGTGGTGGAGTCACTGTCCCTGGAAGGGTTTAAAAGATGGGTAGATGAGGTTCTTAGGGACATAGTTTAGTGCTAGAGTTAGGTTATGGCTGGACTTGATCTTAAGAGTCTCTTCCAACCAAAATGATTCTATGACAAATGCACACCACATCTTTATTATGTCTTTTTAACACCTTAAAATAGCACAGTTCACCTAAAAACCACTTGTCATTTTGCACCTCCTGTTTGGCAAAAGACCTTGACCTAGTTAATATATTATAACTTATCACTGTCAGAAAACTGTTTCTACCCTCCTTTTTGGAATCGCGTTCATGGTATGACAGATACTTGACATTGTCTTAGTCTGGCAGGTTAATCACTCCACCACCTTATCAGTTATCAAGCAGAAAATACCATGTACTGGCCATGGAGAACCTACATGTGCAGAGTTAGATTTAGTCGTCATATCTACAAACAGGCCCAGAGATCATTCCCATTCCCAAACCACCCCAGCTATTGGCACCAAGGAAAGACACCAACAAGCAGGATGGCACCACAGCTGGTTTCATTCCTAACGTGGTGCCAGGGGACACGGCTGAGCCCACAGGTCAGAGGAACTGCTTCATGTAAGATATTAGCAGATATCATCCCTCATGCAGATGGTGTCCCACCCCTCATCAGGTGCACACACAAGTTGCAAACCACTAAGACCTTACCCATAAACTTTTTTCATGAACATCACTGTGGTGTCTTTTAATGGCAATCACCTCTTCTCATTCACACACAGACAACAGTGAAGCAGAGCATAAGAAATCACCAAATCCTTGCAGCTCATCTCTGCCCCTTCCCATCCCAAGGCTATTGCCCCTTCAGATTTGTCAACAAAAGAACTGTATATGGACAAGTAATTAATAAAATTCTGGTATCTTTAATTCTTGACTGGTCAGAAACCTTATTCTAATTTCCAAGTTGAATACATTATTTAAAATTTTGTATACTGTACTCTTGTAACAGCAGCGTCCTTTAAAATTTTCTCCTTCCTTGATGTTTATCTCTCACTGAATTTGTACATGGTATGAATAACTCTTCACAAGCTTCATTCTGCTAGGCTAAAAAAAGCAACTCTCTTTAATCCACTTTTATCAGATGGACTCTGCATTCTTGCACATATCCTCACAGCCATCGCTGAACATGTTCCCAGTTTAAAACTATCTTTTCGGAACAGACGTGACAGAACAAGACACAATATCTCCAATGAGGTCTTACATGATTTCTTACACAATTTAAAAGCTTCTTTGCTTTTAGTAAGAATACTTCACCCTTCTCCCAGCTGTATCCCAGTAGCAGCTCACTCCCACCTCCCAATCAAGCAGCAGACCAATACCACCTCACTTTCTGTTACTTCAAAATGAGAAGCCCTCGTTGTACAGAAAAATTCCCTGTAATCAGCTTCTAAGAGCTTTTAGGCTATTATAGTATATAAAGTGGATGATTACTCTAATCCACAAGGTCATATAATTCTTCCTGGTGGAGAACTCAGGGTGAAAGTCTTCACAAAACCCCCATAATTCATCATTAATGTATTAATTGTGAAGATTAATGGGGTATTTTGAACGGTGATCTAGGATGCTATCTACTGGCTTTCACACCATGCTCTCAGTACTACCCTCTAATCACGTAATACCCTGCAACAGATCTAGATCCATCCTCACTAATTCAGTGCAAAGGCTCCTCCTGAATTTCAAAGACCTGAATAAGGCCCCTAGTGGCACAGTTAACATTGCTGAAAGGCACACTCTGTATTTTGGTGTACACACTATCAATGTTCCCAGAAAACCTTTTGCACTTAGAGACTACTTAGACCTATAAGGATCAATAATTTCATGTACATCAGACTTCGCTCAAGGGTCATTCCAACAACCGCAATAAAGAACTTTACCCAAAGACCACAGGGAAACAAATGTCAGAAATCAAGACGCCTGTAAAACCTTCTGGGAACCAGCCTGCTCAAACATAAGCAGCAGACACCGAGCATATATGTTTTTCCAATGCCAAACATAAAGAGTTTTTATCCAGGGCATCTACAAACATATATCTGAAACAAGGCAATACTCTTTTATGTTTCAAGCCCCTGCCTCAAAGTTCAGGAGCACTCGAGCTTTCGTAACAAAGCTCTCTGTACTTGTGTATTTTATGCACAAGTTGCAGTAATGAGAAAACCTACTGAGCACAAAGTTTTCTTTCTACAGCATCATTTCTCAGCAGAGATTGCTTTTTAAGATTATTGTCATGCTGCCGACAGACAACAGATATCTACTATTCTTTTTCTATTCCATATAAATTTACTACCAACAAAAAAATGCTGCAGTCTTTCAAAAAAATCAATCTTTCCAATTCATGTATATCAGCATGAAGCAAGGCCTCTGTAAATTTCAAGCCAACATTCAATTCTTTGGATGGTATAATCTCCAATAAACATGGCTACTAACATGGAAAACCATCATAATGGGTGACTAAGCAAAACAGGTATTGCAAAAACAGGAGAGAAAAAGGGTTCAAACAGGCTGAGCAGTAATTCGAATCAAGGAAAAACAAAACAAACACTACAGTTCTAATAAGGTACTATAAAACTGATGTATTTCTGCACTACAATCTGGGTACTAGATCTATGTTTATGTTCATCGTACTTATTAACTCATTAACACCATCTTCAGATAAGGTATTGTTTTATCTGTATCTGATTTTCTGATAATAGAGAGAGATACAAAGGAGATCTGTAAACACGTGCAAGACTCAGATGCTACAAATGGGAATCACTTCTCCAGCAATATGATATTACAGGAAAGCTGTGAATTATGGACATTACACAGGACAGAGTTTTAACCTTGCTGTAACCCATTTAAGTCACTGTAGGACACAATGATTGAGTTTTAAAAAAAGAAACATCTGTCGTGCTCCAGCGGGTGGTGTTGTCACAACCATTTGTGAGTTTTTCTACCAGTTTTTGTACGCAAGGCGCAATTTTGTTATGTAACACAAGCAATAATAAATTATTCCCCATTTACAAAATACGCACCATGAAGACATTCTGCACTGGTAAAGGTGACAAGAAGGAATCTAAAACAACGCCAAGATGCATGCAGGTATTTTCAACAATTGCAAACCTCTCATTAAAAAACTTTCTCTAGCTCTGATTTCTGTGACACCCAAGACCTTCCTCTTCAGGTGCAACAGGAGGATGTACAAACCATTGCACTCTATAAACATGTCACTGTCTTAAAATGAGATGGGTTTCTGTCCGCTTCCCCCCCTACAAGCTTCTGGATTGCTGTTTGCTGTATTATAATATTCAGTTGTACAATTTAAACTAAGACAACTCAGGAAGCGGTAAGGTCCTAAAGTTACAGATTATGCCATTAACACTAAAATCCAGAGTTTACAAATCTCAGGTCTACTTATTTTTCAACAATCACCTATAAACCCACACCTGCACTTCCAAAATAACCTTTGGCTTCCAGGTGGACACAAGCAAACTGCCCACACTGACCCAAACCCAAAGAGACTCCCAACACAACAAAACTACCAATTCACTGCCACCCACCCATTTGTTCTTGGTCATTTATTATCTTCCTATGTGTTCCTGTAGCACGGAAGCTTTAAATACAACAGAAGTTTTATCAGCATATTGCCTCTACGGAGTATATTATTACAAATGAATGGAGCTAAAATGTTTACACCCCACCTCATGCTCTATTTCGAAATCATTTTGCTGAATGAAAGATGTACTTGCACCTATATTCAACTTAAAATCCTCACCTGCGCTAAATATAGACTTTCTGTCACTTGGAGGTCAGAAACAGAAAAAAGAACAAGTTTACGTGAGGAGTTACTATATTTGTGCCACTTCCATCCAGGCTCCAAGGAGAAATAAACAGTCTCTCGCGACATAAAACAAAAGCATCACTTGAGAGAGAAAATCTGCTGAGATACAAAACAAACCCCAGGGAGACACATCCCAGCGCTCTGAAAGCCACAGATGAGTGAGTAGAGCTGTCAAGACAGAGAGAACTGCTGAAATGGTCGGCATCTATCACCACCATCAGCTATATCTTAGTGGTGGGATCACTCCCTTTCAGGACAGATTAAAATGTAAGAAGGATGAGGATGATCACTTAAGTTCATACAGTAGTGGGTGTTGTTTTTATTACTATATTTTGTTATTTCGAGCAGTTAGAGTAACCTTAGTAGTGCTTTCATCAATGTAAGTGTGCATTTCCCTATATTACTTCATCCTTTACATTTGTATGATTTAACTCATGCAGCATCTAACTCAGTAACACTCCTAAACCTGAAACCACGTTGTAAACATGTCGTGGAGGAATTGCTTCATCCACTACTGAAATACAGATCTCTGGAGCTCACCAATGCTGAACAGCAACTGGAAATTCCCCAGGACACTTGGGCATCCCATTTCCACGATTCCAAATGTTCTCCATATTGGATCATTGATGTTTACGGTTCACATCAGGGATGGGACGATCAGCAGCACAGTGAGACCTCATGACAACACAGCATGGGATCAACTACCATGGATCGGATCACATAGGTATTGGCTGGGGTTCTGCCGATAAGCCTGGCTTAGGGCACTAGTATAACTCATTTCATTTCTGACAGGTCATATATTTAAGCCCGTCTTTTTTTCCACCTACCTCAGATTGTACCACTGTTACTTTTTTAATATGGCATAATGTAGACAATGTAGTTTCTTCTTGCTCAGCCCAGACTGTAAGATTGAGAAGTTTTGCTTCTTAAATTCTTACATTTTAATTAAAAGAAAAAGCATAAAATACTAGACTTCCAGACATAATTAAACCTAATACACTGTTCCAGATCAGAAACTCTAATTAAAGTTTCAGTATCTGCTATCACTAATAATCACCCAGTCAGCAAACACCAGTGACTAATTCCTCCTCCCTCTTGCCTTTCTGCCCCCAAGGCATTGCTGCCCCAATATTTAATAGCAAATTAAACAGTTTCTCGCTGTACAAGCTGGCCACACTTGTTCTCCTATTTAAAGTTCACAACTGAAGATGCTTCTAATGTTGGAAAAGAAATAATCGGTTTAAGAGAAAAACGTCTTTCTTGAAATCTGCAAAACCGACATTCTGTGACCAACTTTTTGTGGCAAAGAACTCTGAAATAGAAGTTTCTGACCAGAATATTCACAAATTTCTTGCTTGGAAAGAAGAAACAGGAGGTGAAGGACCAAAAATGAAGGTGCATGGGAAAGACAAAGCTTCATGCGGTTAGGAAGATGAAGATTCTAATACTAAAATAGATTGTAAAAATAAAGCAATTCTTTTAGTGGTGGCCCAGTAACAAAGCCTAATAAAAATAATTGATCGTATTTTACAAGTTTATTGCTGGTTATTGAGGACTAGGCCTCCTGGAGTTTACAGACTGCCCCTCACCAAGGGAACAACAGCTTTCCTTCTTACTGTCAGTGTTACACTGTGTATAAACTGAGCTGAGAACTTCTGCCTTAGGACTGTCAATCTACATTTCATTCCTGCTAAATCAATGTGAAAAACAACAACAAAAAAATGGTCTATGTGGTTTGTGGTGGTATGCTGAATTTAAAATGGGAAGTATTTTTCTCGATAAATTCTAATCTAAAAGACACTAAAGGAACATTTCTTCCTAACAGTTTAGTATTTAACTACTCATTTAACTTCACAGCATGTATTTGTCAAAAATCAATAAACCAAATTCAGTGAGGTATTCTTCTACCCGGGCAGCTAAAAAGCAAGGCTAACCCCCAGCATGGCACGACAGCTCAAAAATTGCTGTCCTGGTGGTGAAGCAACATTTTACGTTGCCAGCTGGGAGACTCGGGAGAAAAAGTGACGTTAATATACAACTTTATTGAGGGTAGTGGAAAACAAATGCACTGAAACTGTTAAAATGCTTCATTCTGTGCAAGAGCAAACCTAAAACCTTTGCTCTGTTAACACTCTTGGGACAGTCCACAGGTTCTGCCCTTTCCACAGAGGCTTCTGGGCAACCATGGCAGCAATTTGGAAGTCAGGAAAAAAATGAAAGAAAACAATTAAAAACAAAATCAGAGACAATCCAAATAACTCCAAGGGCTAGAGCCTGTCCGCTGGCTGTGTCATTAAAATTAGAAAGGAAAATATGAGACAAGAAGGGAAACAGACAATTGTGTTCTATTCTTTCCTTGGATTACTCCACCTCCTGCATCTCACCAGTCCACCCGCTGCCGCGATGGCTGCGGGCGGTGACAGGCATTAGTCACAGACTTGTTTCATGCCCTTATTAACTGCTGTTCTAAGACACTGACAATAATGTGTACAAAATATAGTCTCCGTTTGTTCTGTGTACAGACGCATTGAACAACCAGATAAGTCAGGGCTCCCGCAGGGGAGAGGAGACAATTTTGACCTGACCGATCCGATTGACTCGATGAGCACTGAGCGGATCGTGGGTGAGGTTTCTGTATCTGTCTCACAGAGATACTGAACTTGCTCGATTCTCCTCTGCCCATATATTTATCAAGTCAATATTGATCACATCACACAGAAGCATATAGGGACCAAGCAACTCGGCAGTACAGAACTCAACTCACACAACCTGGAATTGAAAGGATCACACAAAAAAGACTGATGAAAGAAAACAGCGTGCATTCAGCAAGTCAGGTTTAGTATCAGTTCACTATCACCCTCATCTGATCACCACAACCACTTACGGTTGGACTCAATGTTAAGGGTGTTTTCCAAGCCTAAATAATTCCATGATTGTACAAGCAACATCATAAAAGATGGTGTCAGTTTCGGAAAATTTGTCATAAACCCAGAAATTCCATAGAGTATGTTATCAATATATCAAATCTACACAGCGTAGCAAACGCCTCAGTCTAAAAAGGAACTATTAATAAATCATACTTTTCCCTTGTCCCAAAATCCAAGTAATTGCTGCCACAATCACACACAACTCAGTGCAACAAAACTGCAGTATTGGGCCTTGCAGGTTTCCGAATGGATCACTTTGTGATCTGTTCTTATGCCTCTAGATAAAGTGGATGCTATTCAAGTGATACAAGCCACAAAAGCTGCTCCATATCTTAAGAACTGATCACAAGATGTATTTGACTATACAATGAAAATAGTTTCATGTCAGAAGATTATAGAGTCAACTCTTTTTTTGATTTGTGGGTTACATTGTTCTCACTTCTTTTAAAGCAATTGATCAGCTCAACAAATTATTACTGTTTTGCACTGAAAGGTACTTGAATTTCCTACATTTCATTTAACAATATGAATTCTGGCTTCTAACATACAATTTTGAAGAAGCAGACTTGCATTAAAACCATATTTTGGCAATGCAGCAGTCACAATTTAAACATAACAATATCGCAATTATGTTGCACAAACACTCCCTTCAGCATTGTTTAAATGCACAACTAATAAATACGATTAATACGAATATATACTGTTAATAAATACATTTAATACTAATAGATACGATTAATATATACGATCTGCATAGGATCAGATTTGAACCTTCCAAATGTTTGCACTGATTTTGAGCCTGGAAGACAAAAATCATAATAAGCTTTGTGCTTGTTCAAACTTACAAGATCTATGAGCCTTCATGTGGTTTTACACCCACTGCTCACTTCCCTGCATCCTTGCAATAACGCAATAAAAAGGGATTTCATGTCAGCTAGTCGACATCACAAGTGAAATGCAAATAACCCTGCTAGCAGAAGATATTTTTATATGATCTATCGCTGACATAATTATCATACATTCATGAGAACGTCTCACCTGACTTACTGGAAGACTTTTCAGATTATTACAGTTTAATGAGAAATACCTAACATGACTGAATAAGGTTGATTATTTAACTGGGGACTTTCGTGAAAAGGCAGGTAGGCTGGGCTCAGTAATACATCTGGTAATTATATTAGCATCTTAATTACATAAAAATAATAGTAGAAACATGACAGAAAATATTAAACAGACTTCAGGTCGCTAAAGCTTGGCATGTCACCAGCTTTAGGCATCCAGTGCCCTTTGAGCACTCGGGCCACTGTGGCACAACCGGAGCTGCCCACGATAGCGGCCACACTGTGATGCCCAACGTGGAGATGCTCTCAGTGCTCTCCCTTTGCTAAGTGTGAGCAAAATTCAAATATCATCTCTTGAGAGCTTCTACTTTCTTTCTTTCAAGTCAGATCGCTTGGTTTTCTGTCATTTCCACATCTCCAGCCATTTGTCACTGCACGGGCTAAAAAGGCTGCGTTAGAGCCTCTGAATGTGCGTTCAACAGTCCTCATGAAGAAATGTCACCATCTACATAAATGTGAATAACGGCCTGCAGAGGCACCAACTTCTACGTCCGCTGTCTACCACACATTTCATAAACCAGCGTGTCACCAGCTGTAGGGTTAAAATCATTTCCTTAAAATTAGAAGTATTTTCAGCCTTGTACAGCAGAGTCAGTCTGTGGATGAGAGAAGCATTTAAGTGGCTCGGCTAAGTGGAGATAAATGTTGCTTTTGCAGTACATTGAAGTCGCCAATATGAGACACACGAACGCCAGCTATGACACTTCAGAGCGATCAGTCCCGCAGAGCATCTCAGCATTGTGGGACGCTACAAATAAACAGCAGGAAGTGTCAGAAGAGCACATGTATTCTTTACATGGCACAAATTCTTAATGAAGACGCTTTTTCTCATGATACCGGCACAACTTCATGGGAAGTAACAGCTTAAGCTCTTGCAGCAGTTTGAAATACTATCCAGCAAATGTAATTTTCAAGGCAAGAACAGACTATCTGTCCTTTTATATATTACCTCATTAACACATATCTAGTGTGTCTACCTAGAACAGATACGAGCCTGACCGGACCTGTCTTGTATGACCTAGGAGACATTTTACAAAGTTTATCACGATCGCAGAGGCAGAAAGAATATTAAGGTTTAAATAACAATTAATAAATATATTCAGATGCAAACACACTTCTGTCAGGTTTGTGAGCATCAGGCTCGGTCACATTCCACAGCTCATTTTATTTGCACTGAAGGCCATCATATTTCTCACTGACTGCAGAAACACAGCAATATAAAAGATTTTGAAGCCTACACAAAAATCACAGTTTGGAGCTTAGAAACACATCATAAAAGTACCTGAAATTATATTTAGAGATGTATATCATACTTCTGTTTAATGTGGAATCTTCAGTTTTAAGTACGCAGCACAAAGAAGCACTGCTTACAAATTTTTACGTCTACCTTTATCAGCGACAGATAATTACACTTGTTTTCATGCATCTGATTTCATGCATTAGGTATAATTTACTGTATCACTAGGTGTAGCTCTCCCAGTAGATATCCAGACGAACGGGAATATTAACATAAGTAATACGTAAAGGAAACACACATAGGGAAAAATCAAAAAAAGCGCTTGTGCGCCTCAAATGCAACGTGGACAGAATTTAAGTAACTACATGTAAAAATGCCATTCAGGACCCCTCCTCAAGTCTTCTCTCTGAGCCCCATCAGAGACACCAGGCACCCGTGTTCTGCACAGAAGCTTTGAGACTCTGCCCAAACCTCGGGCACACAATGAGGTGGAATAAGCAGAAAAGAAGCTGCCTCAGTCTATATGGGGATCCCAGCGCTACTGTCCTGCCAGCCAAGTGTCCCAAGAGCTGGGCTGGGAGTCCCACAGAAAGCAATGACTTCCACAAAGAGCCTTCGCCTGAAGCCACCCAGGTCCATGTGAACGAAGGCAAGGGGGACACGTTATCACCAATGGCCCGAGTGATTGTCTGCTGCTGAAGAGCTTGTCCAGGAAGGAAGTGTGAGGGTTAATCCTGACTCTAAAAGAAACTAAACCCAGAACTCTGTTCCTTAAAAAAAAAACTGAACACGTGGGAAACATGGAAGCAGAAAAGTAGGCGCAAGTATGTGTAATTCTGTGGGAGTGGTTACAGCCAGCAGCCATAAGATGGGAAGAATGTTGCCTGTCCTCCACTCCAGCTGCGTGCAGGTGCTTTTTCGCTTCTTTCTTTTACTCAATGAACATTTAATGCAACGGGTATAAATACTCAGTGGATCAGACCTTAACATCTGAGCCATTTCCGAATTCCAGTGCTTTTATAGCAGTGAAAGAATAAATAAATAATAGAGTACTCAAAATCACTTGGCAATAACCATTAGGAACCACTTACAGATTCCCACTCATTTTTATTTTGGCTCTGACTACTTCTCTGTGATGTCACTGAAAATTAGCTTCTAAATCTTCTTCTAAGCCCACTCTATTTGCTGAGGATTCAAAGATAAGTGATAGGTGGATTTGGCTATTCAGTTATCCTTTCTTCAGATGTGATGAATTCAACCTCCCCTTGACACCCACAGCAAAAGATAAATGCTTACTGACTGTGTTTATCCTAACCCATGTGAAATAAATACAGCAACACATATTCAGCATGAAACTAAAAAACCAAGTGGCTAATTATGTAAGTAGTCTCATTGGAGTCAATCACTGATTTTCAGTTAGACACATACCTTGCTCAGTCAGGTCTAAAATTACCACATTAAGAATTTTCTCACTTGCCTCTCTGCAAAGGCTAAGGGAATACTGGGCCGGGCATGCAGGACTGATTTGATTACCTCAATCTTTTATTGGGAAATAACGTATGTCATGGCAATGTCAGACAACTATTGTTTCCTTTGTTCTGTTCAGAGGGAGGAAATAATAGGTGTCAGGAAAGCAGTACAACCATGTGTCTCAGTAATAAATGTGGCATATTAATGAGTATCCGTAAACTATTATAATTGATGCAGAGGAATGGATATTGCCTACTTAAACTCTGTAAGTGTTCTAGTAGCTCCACACCCAACTGCCATTTTATTCCATCACAGGGCTCTCTGCTCACAGCAGCTCCTTCGCGAAGCCACCAGACACTGTGAAATCCTCTGCTCAAGGGACTGGGAGGATATATTTTCACAGTACAAGTGACAGTTGAGAACAGATACCTGGTCTGTTCATCAGTGACAGCAAATGCATCCCATAATCTACGGGTGGCATATACTTATGCCCTTGAGGCTATAACATAATGAACAGGCTATGAAGGTGGATAAGATGGATGTGCATAAAGATATGGATGTGTATTGCTTTCACTTTCTCAAACAACAAAGGTATGTTTGCAAATTTTACATCATTTTAGAGTTTCAAGCCCTGCTTGATATGTCTGTGTAGCATGTAGGCTTCAAATAAATAGTCAGTTTTGAAGTTCAGCTTCAAAAATCCACCCTGACAATTCCCATCTTCAGGCACACAGCAGAAAAAAAGAGAGAAATCCACAAGCCCCATCAAGGCGACACACTAAGATGCCCAAGTATTTATTGGCAGAATAACAACATAGGTCACCCAGCTCTGGCCCTTCAGGAATACCTAAATAAAAGCTCTCTGTTTTTATGACATACAAATTGTTCATTTTTACTCTTGGGTGACTGAATTTTAAATCACATTGAAAAGTGGGACCCCTTGAGTCCCCACCTCCACTCGGTTCACTTGAACTTCTAATTCCCTCTGCACTTATTGTGTTCTAAGTTATTTTAACTCACATTCTTGCAGTTTGTGTACTGAATGCACCTAATATAATTCATTTTGATGATACAATCTTCAAAGCACCATTTGCTTTTTTTGGTAGTAGGTTCTGGAATAGATTCTTTTTCACTGCAACATTTCTTTCAGGTACCATTCGCACTATAGAGTTTAAGCTTGCTATTAGTCTTCTACTTAGCATATGCTCGCTTACCGTAGCCACATTTATTATTTTTATTGTTGAACACTTTAGATAAAAACTCTATACACACACAGGGGTGCCTCAGTTTTGCAGAGGCTAAAACACCAGAACCACTGTGAAGGAATTGAATTGGAAAATCTTTCCAGACAAAAATATGCAAATCGTTCCACCAAACATCCTGCACGGCGTCCAGATTTGCCATTCCTAGTGCTCGACAAATAAATGCAACCTCCAAAACTGGTAAGCCAACCAACATAACTCATGCAAACTACGTGATACCTACGTACAGGGCAATCCAAGTTTTCATTACTGTAAAATACCATTTTCGGTAATGTGCTCAAGTAAACCATTCGTCATCAACATTTTCCCATGCTGGGTATCTACCAGAAGCTGTATTGTGGAAAAAAAAAACATCTATTACTCAATCTAAGTAACAGGTAGACTTTTCTTTTTAATAGACTATCCCCTGTCCTTCCACTTTGACAGAGATTTGAAGGATATGCCTTTGACCATGTTTCTGAAAATCCAACCAAATTGGGCCAAATCACGTCAGTTTGTAAATGTTTAATCACACGCTCTTAATATTCTTCCAGCATCCATTACATTTTACAATGGTCCACGAGCCAGACTCAGGTAGGAGAGGACAAAGCCACAGAGGAAACATGCAGCTGTGGAACAGAGGGAACGGGAGGACAATGAGGACTGTGTGAGCTGCAGAGAGGAAAATTAGGCGTAACACACTTGCCTGGGTACCTGGAACTGAATCCCTTTTCCCACTAACGTAAAGGCAACTAAGGTCCATTTTCACTCCATTGCAATCATTTGATAAGAGTAATATAGGCTGGTTTCTGAAGGACCTGGTAACATCCTAAATTCAGTACAGACACTGGGACGGTAGCAAATAGTAATAGGGTCACACAATGAACAAGAAAAATAACACACGCTGAATAGCTGCTTCCAGGACTTCATCTCTTTCACTGATTGATGTGTCCGTACTGTGCACTGAATGAGGCAGAGCGATCAAAAAAAAACCCACGACACCTGTGATTTTAGCAGTAACTACTGTTTTTCAGCAGTGGATACAAGTGACTTACGACCAAATAGGTGACCTAAATTTTAAATATCCCCAAATGCTTGATTTTGGAGTCTTGATTTTTTTGTTGTTTTATTCGTTTGGTATTTCGAAAATACTTTCAATAGTTTCTGTAGAGAAATCACAGCCTAATCATTGAGGAACAGATCTGTCAGTGTGAGAATAGAGTCCAGATCCTGGATCACATACTGCCTGCGTGTACCACGTTTGACAAATCACTTCATGTTTTTACCTTGGTTTACTGTGGTGTGGGAAATTAATAGGAAGAAGAAACTGAAAGCTTTCTGGCTGGAGACTGTTCCGCTGCTATGGTAAAGAACAGCCCCACAAAGGTCCTTTGAGAATCTCAGTGACTTCTTTGTACAAATAAAATAATACATAAATGAATCACTAGTACTATCCTAACCCAAAAGGGATTGTTCTAATAATAATCTCAGCCAGAACAACATTAAAATACACCAACTAGGTAATTCCAGAGGGCCTACCACCCTTTCTTTGACTACAGCCCCTAATGAACGTCAAGGGAAATCAAAGAGCACAGATCTGGTGACGCTTCCTAAGGATTCCCCACGACCTTCCTCAGACCAAACACCGTACATTCACTGTTTGGGATTTTCTTCTGATGTTCAGCAGCTTTTTCCATCTGTGTAGCCTCTTCATCACCCTGTGACCAAGGGTTCTCCAGATTTATTGTGTGCTGTGTGAAAAAGTAATTCCTCCCGCATTGGGATGACTGTGCGGTGGCACTACTGTTGTCAAAAACAAGAGCTGCAATGTTCTTATTTTACATTTGAGCAAGGTATTGATATTTACTTTTCAATATGGTTTGGTCATGTTCTACATGGAACAGAAAGAATTTAATGGGTTGGGCATCCTCTTTCTTTTTAATGAGCCTGTTCCATATACATTAATCCAGAAACGGTTGCACGCTGTAACTGATTTGAGCTCTGTGCTGCTATTGCTATTGTGTTTCTGTTGCAGCACAGAGTCAAGCCCACGCTGCCACGGGGTTTGTGCAGCAAGTTATTTCAAGATGCTCTTACTCAACTGATTTTTCACAGCCACCATGGAAAAAAAATAAGTACTTTGTTCCAAATAATTGCATGGCAAACTCCCAGGGCAGGCCAAGAGAGTCACAGATCTAAACAGACTGGGTTTCACACATCATAAGGATTACACATTTAAAGCAGCCAGTACTGCAGATCAAATATCTGACCACAATGCCTGTTGCTCTACTATCAAAAAAGCAGTAGAGCACAGCAAATGAGTCCTTTGAATACAGGGCATGTTTAAAGACTTGATAACTGATAAACTTTGTTCAAATTTTAGATTTTGATACTACAGGAAGAAAGAAAAATGTCGTAGTTTGGGTAACACGAAAGAACCATTCTAGTAGCATTAGAAAACTTCGTGCTAACTTTAGGAGACCCTGGACTGGGCTCCTCAAGGGTTCGGTGACACACCTGCTGCTAACAGGAGGAGTTACTCATTGAGATGGCCTCAAACAGTGTGTAGAAAATAAATACAGTGCATGGTGCAGGCACTGAATATAAAGTAAAACCTCCACATCTTTTCTTTTATTTCCTACTCTCTTAAAAGAGAAAGTATTGAATATTGAAACAGTCCCATGCTCCTATACAACCCGGTTTTACTGCCCAGGAGATCGCAAGTAACATATCTCTGAACTTGTCATCACCTTGCAATTCTTTTGCACGTGCCATATAGGACTGAGACCCTACAGTGAACTGCTGATGCTAAACAAGCCAATGTAAACCAAAGCAACAGGAGACAATAAACAACTGAGTCAACGGGAGAATCTCCAGTTCAGAATCTGAACTTGGGAACCCTCATAAACATTCATGAGAAGGTCTGCTGAGCCTTTTGGACTTACTCATACAAGCAGAAAAATCTGTCAGATCAAGTTTTAAATATTTCACCAGCAGGTAACGACAGCATTTCCATCCTTTTACACAGACACAACGGTTGCTCTGGACCAGACCATTTCCCTAGCAAGCACAGAGGAGCACGTGCTTTTTAAACTACCTATACATCTAGAGCAGTGAGGCAATCTGTGACATCAAAGACATCAGGATCTGGATTCTGACAAGTTACATTAACCGTGGCTTTTAAATGATCTATTTCCATAACTGATGTGCATTCTAAATCATTTGGAACATTCTCACGCATAGAACAGGATCCAACCAGCAGGGAATATTGTGCCTTTAGAGAGCCTGTAACAGTGGACCCCATAGTGGTAGTTATGTACAGCATAGCTCTCAATGCAAAAATAATTATGCCTGAATTTCAGCACCTCACACAATTAAATCCAGGCAATGACATTTCAAGGGCAAGAAAAAATTATCATAAATCACCTTAATTTCATCAAAACTATTTTGAATTGTTACAGTCCAAAACCAAACCAGGAACATCAGAATTGAATGAGCTTAAAAAGTATGTGGCAAATAATTTACAAAGGGAGCTTATATAACTCAAAAAACAACACACAAACCTAGTAATTACAATAAACATACTGCACTCGATAACTATCTAATCATGAACAGAAATACAAAGATTCTTACATTAAAACTTCAACTCTTTTATTAATATAGTGGATTTAGGACTACAGAAAATTTAGTTGCTTCAGTCATTTTGCCTTGATTCCGAGTTCAATCATGCTAGTTTTAGAATTAGAAAAATCTATAAGAATTCCAATTGCACTGTTGTATATCTTCATATTGGCTTTAAATTATTCAATCAGTTACAACTAGAATGCTCCACCCCAACAGTATAACTATCCATGCAACGTCCTACACCTGCCATGGCATTTTCCACATGTGCCAAGTGATGCCAAACTGTATGTGAACGCATCTATCTCATTTGTATTGGTTTCTTCACAATGTATTAGGTATTAAAAAAGCTACACAAAGGGAAGCACAAAGAATGAAGATGAGAATCTCAGCACAAGTCAAAACTCCCGTATTCTTTCATAAGACCTTTGAATATTACACCAAAACAGCAATTAAAGCCGCAATAAGGCACATCAACCATTCAAAGCCTTTCAACTACAAAAAAGCAAAGGCTATGGGAAAAAACGTGTTTGTTCCTCTTCACTTTAGTGTTGGCCTACATATTATTCATAACTCACTCCGACACCCCATAAAGGCTTTCAACTCCACCTCCAACAGACACACATGCAAAAAACCCATAAAGTAAGTGTCAGTCAGCTTACAGTGATCTGATATGCTTTAATATACAGGTATCAGCACATCTGACTGTCCCACCCTGCTGGCATTTAAAGTTAATTTACCTTAGCATTGCTCCTGTCAGTGTACAAGGGACACCAAAAAAGCAGAAAACAGAAAGCAGAAATAGCCAGAGACTGACTGATTTGCTTTCCTTTTTAAGTTCTTACTATAAATACTGTCTATTTTTCATAGCAGGTAAAATTTCACTAAGAGATGAAAATTTCTTTGTCTTTAATCATATATTTACTATACTATAACTCTACTGCCTACACATAGGAAGAGATAAAACTTCTTTCATGGGCATGTCTTTCAGATTATTAAATATATTTCAGACTATGAATTACTTTTAAAAAAATACTTGCTTGGAAACACAGAAAATTACAATTAAATAAAGGTCTTAGACTATCCAATGTTCATGTCTATCCAATTACAATTTGTGATAAAAACAGTGTAAAATAGGCCAACTTACTGATTTACGTCCAACAGAAACAATTTTTCATCTCATCACCTATTCTGGTCATCAGTTAACATTCTGAGTGTATTATGAATAAAGACTCCATATTATTATTCCCACTATATTATAAAATATAAGAATATCTGTTCAAAATCTGGTTACTTTCCATATCAAGTTCCCAATAAGTTCTTAATGAAGGGACCGGTAAGTTCATCAGTAACAACTGTGCTTCTCAAACGCACCTTACAAGGCAAATATATAGGAAGAAATGCACTACAGTTAAGAAACTAATCTGGATTTCCAGAATACACCAGAAGAACTGAGCCACTTAAAAATAATGGCTTTCATCTTTAAGACTCCACCATACACTCAGTTGTAATAATGCTTTAAGTGTCTCCCCCTGAAATGCTTCAGAAGAATATAGCAAGGAGAAGAAATCATATTCTATACTCTGGCAGAAATAAGCCATTCTACAACCTGAATACTAATTAGAATAAACACTATTTTGCTTTTTATTTCACAGTACCTGGTGTTTCCCTGCCCAGGCATCAGTCATGTTGGACACATTTGCCTTCAGGTTTATGACTGTAACTAAATCCACCTCATTTAATCATTCTAATAAATCTGCAACTCAGTAGAAACCACTAAATGAGACATTAATAGCACACTAAATATACCTGTTAGACAGACTATACAAGTAAAATATTGAAGTACAATGAAAAATATTTGCACTTGTTTAAGTGCTAGCCCTCTGTTCATCCCCCAGCACGGAGATATAAAATAAAATCTAAAAAAATACTAGCAAACACACCATGCCCATGTTTCAGAAGAAGTGCCCCTTTTTACCATCCAAATATATTCAACATCACTCTGTTTTTCTAATAATATTTAAGGACTTCAACAGGCAGAATTCATACTTCACAATGAACATTTGGAACAAAATATCAAGAGTTAAGACAAGGCTTGTATAATCTAGGTCATCTTGGACAAAATGAACAACTGATTGCAACAAAACCTTGATGGTGACTTGCACATTGCTCAAGCAGATACTCAAATCTGTAGCCCCTACAAAACCTGGTGGGTGCGGTTTTAAGGTTTAATCCCAAATGTCATCAATTATTTTAGGAAACCCGCTGACGTTTCAATTTACCTGGGCTTGCTTCTTTGACATCAGTCAGTGGTACAAGGCATAAGCTCCCAAATAAGCTCCTGCTAAGCTGTGGGACTGTGGGTCCTACAGCAAACACCCTCTGGCTTCCATCTCACTAAGGTAAAGCAGATGGTGGAGCACGACGTCCTTTATGTTTTAACAAATGGCACATCCAGCTTCAACATGTCACTTCCACAGCATGTGGTGCAAGGCTGCCAAGTGGAACTGGAACTAGAACTTAGCAAGACAAAAAGCAGAAAAAGATGTTTTCCCTGGACACGTTTTCCAGCCCCTCAGCTTCAAGCCCTGCCAAGTTGTCACACGGACGCAGACCAAGAGCCTCTCTAGTCTAAAAGTGATATGTATCTCTATGTTCAGTATCCTTGCTTCTTCAGCTAGAGTCATGACAGTGAGTTTTATTCATTTTACACATAAAAGACTTTTACTCCTGCACCTTGTCCGCAGGTGATGGGTTATTCATAAACCTGGTTGTCTTAGGAAGATAAGACTTCCTTCATCTGACCATAGCGGCTAAACACAGATTCCCCCCAGGGTCCATCCTGACAGGGACACTGCGAAGTGCCATGTTGTACCAGGTACCATTTGCCCATCACACCTTTTTTCTTTTTCTTTAACTAGAACACTTGGTTGCTAAACCGATTTTAGCACCTTGCCATTCTACCCTAAGTCAATTGCCTTTATGCTGCATTATTCAATCCCATCCTTAAGTTTGGCAAAATTGCTACAATTGTCCTTATTTCACACCCTTACCTATGAATTCTATGAATAATTTAAAGAATTCCAGTAAACGGGCATGGCATGAGTCTCCCATTACCCACCTACAACTTCTCCGTTTCCTGAATCACTCTCAATTCTTTTGCATAGAAAAGATCAACTTAACAAATGTGTAGGTTCAGAATCTCTCTCTATTCAACTAGTTATACCCCTGTCCTCTGTCTTTAATGCTGCAATTTCTTCCAGGAAAGATTTCCCTATTTCATTTTTCATTTTCTGAAGAAATCCTAAGATATAATCTGTCTGATTCTGGATCCAGCACGCTGTCAAATTCATTAGTGGTGATGGCAGAGCATTGTCCTGCCTTGTCATTTCAGGTCACGTCATCCTTCTGCTGTTCCGATCTACTGCCAAGATTTCAGTGTCTTCCTGAAGTGCCAAAGCCCAATTCTTACCCCAAAACTGAGAGCATCCATGGGAAATAAGTCTTATTTGTCTCTATTAGATGGTCTCACTGTCTATATATTGGTAACTAGGTATTTATGAAGATTTTATTGTGTTCTTCTCCACTTCTCTTTCCATTTTTATGTCACTTCAACTGTAGCAGTACCTATTTTAATGCAGAAGTGCATTTGCTCTTGGTCTGCACCCTTTTTCTCCACCATCCCTCATAAGAGTTTTCACATCTAGTTTGACACAATCAGGTCCTTAATTGCACAGTCTCATCTGCCACATTTACAGTAAAGCAATTCCTTATGCATGTAATTTATTTTTCTACTCAAGAATTGGGACAGTGTGATTACACAGGTTGGTTGGTTTTTTTTTTTTAATATTTGCTTTCCTCTTCAATATTTGTTTTTACTTCTAAATCCCCAGCAATCATAATATTAATATCCAGATTATGTCTGGCCTTTTTATTTCTCCATACTTTTCACAAAAAATGCAAACATCACACATTCCTGCCAGAGTAATTTAATTATATTTACCAGTAGTTCACCACGCAATTTAATTTAACTACACATACATTTTATTTTCAAAAATACAAATAGCAGTATTCTGGGGTTTTTATAAGGACTATCACGGTGTTATCCAGTAAAGTCAAAGAGGAACGTTACCCTGGTTTTCTTTGTTATAACATTGCTAAAATAGATTGTTGTAATAGATTGCAGGATCAGGCACAAAGCCAGCCCTTTTCTCTCATCATCGAATTATCATTTCTCTATTAATGGTTTTGTTGGACAGTATTAATAAGATGTCTTACTGAACTACAGAGATGTTATTTCAGCAGTGGTTGGAACAACAGTTCTGTGTATGCACAGATCTATAACATGTAAAGGTTTATAAAGCACTTACAGATGACTCAAGGAGAAATGTTTATCGTACCATCAGACAAAACTTGTCACCTTGGCATACGTCTATTTTTTTCCCATTTATATCTGAAGATAAAGCCCCAAAATCATTATAGGACAACAAAAGCCGTTGTCCCGACATGTTCCCACCTCTCTTTCCTTGTACCAACCCCAGCGCTTGTGCAATGCGACTGGTAACTGAGAACTTTTCTGTTACCTGCTTGTTTTTGCCAGACTCCACTCACAACATATCACCGGTAAACTTGGAAAAAAGGGGGTAAAGTGATGTTTCTGGTGCTACTGTGGGTACAATTAGAAAGATCCTCAAATGAGCTGTCCAAACTTGTAAAAAACTCAAGTGACAGAGAGAGAACAGAACCACAGGCTGAGAATCTCAGACCTCTACTTTCCTATTCAAAAAAATGCACACAATTCTAATATTAGCTGGTTTGCATTAATAACTGTTCCATGCAGTATCAGATTATTCTTATCCCTAGTGACTTTAATAATTATGAGACTACAAACCCCCTTTCTATAATCCCCTGTTTTCTTTTCAATTTTTGTTCTTCCCAGTCAGAACCTAGAGAAAGCACTTTGTTTCCTCTATTTCCATGGACATCTATCTCAAAAAGACAACTATAACTACACTCATGTGTGCAATCCAAAGCACACTGAAAGAACATGTGTAATACATATTTTATCCACAGCTCAGATTTCAACACAACTTTGAGGGCAAGAAATATTATTGCATTTCTCCAGTGAAATTTCATTACTTCAACACGACCAGATTAATAAATATGCAGTAAGAGTTTCACTTGGAGCTTTTGGCACATTAAACCAAATATGCAGGTGTCCAAATGAAGAAAAACAGTGTGAAAATATGTTTTCTTATGAAGTAATCCAAACATCCCTTTTTCAAAGAAATACGATTAAGGGTTTATCTTGCTGTATTACCCTCAGAAAAGAAAACAAATCACAGTCAGACATGATGCTTGGTCAGAATTCCCTCTAACTAGAGTTGTCTATGCTGCAATTTGCATTCACTGTAACCAAAGACTGAAAACACACAACGAGTTTCTCCCCAGTATCACCTGTTGATCTTCAACACAGATCAAGATTGAACTTGCCCACCCTTTCCATAACATTTCCGTATTCCTTTTTCAATCTTTACAAATCATTTAGCAGTTTTAAATACAGTAACGCTCTTGTGTGGATGGACAGTACCCAAAAAGAGTAATATCAAAAGGCAATCAGATGGCATATGATAATTCAGCAGGTGACAGGCTAATTTTGGTGAAGAACTTAATCTTGAAACATGAATGACATCAATCTTCCTTTTCCTTTAAAGGAACCGCTTAGACAATTTAGAACTTTCTGGAAAATTAATATCCAAACCTCTCATGCTCCCAAACTAAGTACAGAATATTTTACCCTGTACGTCCCCCAATTGCAGTAGTTGTCATTTCAAAAAAATTAAAAGTTATTTTTCCATTACTGCTAGTCTGTTTAAAAAGCCATAAAGTATGCAATCCCAGACAAAAAATAGCTTTTTATGAGACAAATATAATTCATAAATGCATGAGTTACAACTCGCTAGTATTCATGACACAGCCCTCACTAAGCCAACTTAGTTAATATATTCTCTCTTCTGGTTTTATGTAATGTATTTGCTTCTCTTCCTCTACAGAAACAAAGCCAAAAAACCACCCCTAATAAATGACCTACCACTTCACAAAAAGCATGGCTGACTATCACTATTTCTTGTTTATGTAAAAAAGAAATCTTCAAAATACACATTTAAAGGTAAAATAAAATCCCTGTTCTGCTGTGAGTAGTCAAATAACAACTATATGATGTTAGTATAAAAGACAATTATCCTAATTTAAAGGGCATCTGATTAAGTTTTAAAAGCCAAAGGTGACAGCACATACCACCCACAGTTTATAAAACAATGAACTCATTTAAAGGTGAAAGATACTAGTTCAAACGATAGTATTTGGTGACAGTAAATGAAAAGTACTTTTCTTCTAGCATTCCAAAAATATTTTCTTCTTGCTGAAAACTTACACACGAATCAATTCCCATCATCTCCATGCACACTCCCATTTTCCAGATGGTAAATCTTACAGGGAACCATTGACAGCATCCAGCCATCACAAGTTACCAGAACATAGGTGACTGTCAGAAAATACTCACAGAGTCTCCCACTTTGCCGGTGTTGCCAGACTAACAGACTCACCTCGGCAGATGGTTCCGTTCCCCACGTATCCAGGTTTGCAGGTGCAGGTGTGTCCCCTGACGGTGTTTGTACAGATTGCATTCTCGTCACAGTTATGCTGTCCACTGCCACACTCATCGTGCTCTATAAGGGGGGGAAATAGATATATATACATGAAAAAATTACACAAGAGACAGTGAGCTTTTCAGGGTGATGATGCAGCATTTGAATACCAAGGGAATAATGAGGTTGCCCCAACGGCTGAACACTGGGAACTCGGTGTGGGAGCCAGCTATGGAGCTGCTTCAGTTACCAAACTCAACATCATCTGCATGGGGACAGCAGATCATTTAGGAATAAAGACGCAGAGAAAAAAAGAAACTGTGAAAAGGCAAATTACACCTGTGATAAAAACCAATGAAGAATATTACACAAAAAAATATCTGCTGTGAATACAAACCTTTACATCACTGCCTCTCACCAACGGTAACAACCATAAATACACAGTAAGTGAACACAAGAGGGACCTCAACTGTGTACCCTTTACATACACAGCTCAGGTGTCACAGCCACTTGCTTTAATCCATGCCGAGCTCGACTCCTTCTCCAACAGACTGTAATAATATTTTATATTTTTAGAGTACCATTCATAGCACTGAACCCCAAAAGGACTCCCAGACAAATGGGCCATATTTTGCTTTCATCCTACAACTCTTAACTGCTGCCACTGAGCCCAATTTGCTGCTGCTCCTGCACTTTACTCTCCTGCTACATTTTGTTCTAGGAAAGAATCAGAGGTGGTGAGTTACCTGACCCTGAAGTTCCTTGCTTCTTCGTGTAACTACTAAGAGCTTCCCTCATGCAGTAGGATTACAAAAAGAAAACATGAATATTTTACACCTTTGCACTGGTGGACTTACAGTTTCGTTCAGTGGAATCAAGAAGGTGCAATGAAATGGCTTAAATGAAATGTCTGTTCATACAAAAGACAAGGGATAATCAAAAATGAGAATCTGGAACCCTTCTCAGCAGTCTTCATTTATGCAACCACAATCATCAGGCTGGTATCCATATACACAGACGTAAAAGGTATTCCTCTCTGGAATTGGGGATTTGCTTACATATAGCAGTGGATAAGGGGTTTTCAAAGGACTACAGACTAAATTTAGCCTTCTGTAGACTGCAGAGAAAGAGCATGCCTCTAAAACATGAGTAAAATACTCATTTTTACAGACTCTGATTAACTATTTGGAAAAGCATTTCCATTGAGAGCAACGGGAACACAGGGCTCACCAGGCTGAAGTTAACCTCTGCCATGGCCTCACTTTACCAGAGTATGGAATGGGAACCAATTGCAAGATAACTCAGGACATATACGGATTTGAATGGTGGATCCCAAGGAACCCTTCAGAACAAACACTTCTGGAACACCATTGACAACTATCTGCAGAACATAGATCTGACATATGTTTTCTATTTTTCAAATACATTTGACAGCGAAACAATACGGATTGCAACCATTTTCTTTTAAAGAGCATCAAAACAATACATCGCTCGCTCACTCTTTGCTTTTAGAAAGAAACTCCCATCCACACACACTCAAATGTGCCTGGCTTGAGCTGCTAAATTCAGCCTTAAATTTATACTTGTTAGTTTATGCTGGTCCCTAGCTCTGCTTAGTAATTCACTCCAGCTCCTCTCCAATTTTCAGATGCCTTACACCCTCTGCTACACTTCTTCAAGGGCTGCCTGTTGTCTCCATCGTTTATGAAGCGTACCACAGCCTTATTCTTGCCACCCCAGTCTCAGGGTGCTCAGACCGCTGGGTCAGACACAAGATTATGGAGCTCCAAGCCCCAGTGAAGTGCTTAGCAGGGAACTGAGGCTAAACACCCCCCTCCACAATCCCTACTTTTATAAGTTATTGCCATTAGCTTTCACGTGTTCATGTTCAAACTATAATGAGAATGACTTTGTGACAGGCTTCTGTACACACAAGAACATTCCTACTCAAACAATTGCGAAAATTAGATTATTACCTTCTCAGTGCTTCAAGTATAAACAAAAGATTTCCCAGGGGTAACATACGTGGTTTTTTTCCAAAACACGCAACAGATTATATTCTATTATGCTATTCTAGAACTTAGATGATGTAAATCATGATATTTACCACTCCTGCAGATGTGCAGATGCTGGCAATACGGAAAAGATTTAATACTGACGAAGCTGAATTTCCACAGTCATATTAAAACAGAGGTCAGTTTTTTCTAAGGAGATATCATTTGAAGAGTTAGCAACAAATCTGATCACGGGAACCTGTCCTTCATGAGACATCCTGATGCTTCTAGCACAAGGAGGACTAAAGGAACCTCATCTGCATGAGGAATCCCAAGATTTCTATGCAGCAGTATGGCTGCAACAATGGGAAATTTAAATGAAATTTTCCCCTGGTGTAGAGATGTCTACAGATGATGTTGCTACAGGCCTAATAAGAATGAGAAAGCATTGATTTGCTGTCAAGCTACCAAAATCTTTGATTCCAGATGGAAAAATCCTTCTGATTCTGTCAGTAGTGAGTTATCTTGGGTTTCCTTCTCCCTCAGAAGAGTTCATCCTTTGGAGTGCTTGGTGTTCAAATTGGGTAGCCAGCACAGAAGGTGGGCTCATGTTTTGTTTAAACTCAAAGGAGATGACGGCTAATTTGCAAAGACCACCACTTACTTACCCACATCACTTTCCAAAATCTCCCATTCAAGCACATCAAACAGAACCTGCTTTTGCTTTAATGTTCTGGTAAATACTATCTGATTAGAGAGCAATCAAAGACTGGACCTGAGAAACAAGTGAGAAGAGTCACAAACACTGTCACTGCAAAGAGGGGTAGAGCTGAGACAAAAATATCAAAGCCACATCTTATTTCAACAATTTCCCTTTCAGCTGAAAATGAGAAGCACAAGAAAGGTTTATTCTAAAAGACAAAACCAAAAGTCATTCTTAATCTTTTATTACACACACACATATTTATGTAGATAGAAATAAATATGCTGCCATGCTCCAAAATGAAACTGTCATCAGGTTTGATTGAAGTCATCCATCTCTCCATGACTTCTACTTGTTATATAATATACACAAAAGGAGCTTATGATCAAAGACAAAAAGAACTGGCAAGCTCGCTGGGAAGGACAGTACTGCAGGATGCAATTCCCTCACCCAACACTCATTCCCCTGGATTATTAATATCCATTTCAAGAAACAGGTACCTTTCCGGAACAGTTACAACCGCAGCACCATTCTTGGATTACAGACAAGTTAGCTTATTTATGAAATCTATACACTTTCTTTAGTATTCGTAGTCCTGTTAAACAGGAATCCTGACTCTTGCCACCTCTATTCTGAGCTTTGTCTTTGATAAAGCAAAAGAGATCAGTTATTTTTGTGGCTCTGTTTCCCCCATTATACAGAATATTATGAGATTTTTTTATTATTATTAGTCATTCTCTGAAATCCTTAAATACTAAAGATTTTACAGAAAATTAAAGGACAGTCTTCTATTGAAAAAAAAAGACTCAAATATGAACTCCTTCTTTATCTTGTACTACATTTATTTTTCCTGCAAGCAGAGATGAGGAGCTTCAGCTCACCTGCCCCTATTTCCTATCCACCAAGCTACAGCTTAGGCCAGCAAACATTAAAACCCAACATTTTCCTTCTGGATAAAATCCTTCTAGAATTTCCAAAAGCTTTCATGAACTTTTCCAAAACCCTCAAGAGTGTCTTATTTTCTGAGTTCACACCTGAAGCAGGCCAGCTTGTGGAGCAATGACTGTAAAGTTCATTTTATCCTCAGGCTGAGGATGGCCATCAGCCTCCAAAAGATCACTGGTGAGAAATCAGTCATCCTTTTACAAAATCATCTCTCTGCCAACTGTGTTGTATGACTGTGAAATCACGGTGTATCAGCTGTGGGTGTCCTCTATGCACACATTGAACAATGCTTCAGTTTTGAAGAATTAAGGCCTTTAAAATAAAATCTCTGCAGAAAGCTTCTATTAGATAAAGCTGTCCCTAGAAAGTCAACCCAGTGAACTGCTCTCCTCAGGCAACTAAAATGGCATCAACATGAACAGAAGTCCCCTCTGATGGCTCCAAGGGTCTGGGGACACTGATGTTTAAATGTAGGTAGTGGTACACGACCACATGTACACAGTGGCTGAAGATAAGTATTATAGTTATCTCTGCTTTGTTCACAGGCAACCTAATAAAACAGAAGTTTATCTTGATGATTAGAATACTCAGAAGCTGTCTGACAAGATTCATTTCAATATTACATAGCCTTACAGAGATAACAATCACATAAATAGCAAAGTTAATTCACCAGAAAGCAGTTTCAAGGAGATGGTTAGTTGCATATCCTATTACAAAAAGCACCAATGCATCCTACAAATCACAGAAAACCGTTTTATACCAAAACACTGGCTGATCTGTAAGCACATTGATATATGGGTACATGCAATATTTCCTTTTTCCTGAAATCCCAGTGAAGAAACTAGTCACAGTGCAATGGAAAAACACGGACCATTTCCTGTTAAAGTCTCAGTAACACGAAACTAATAAAAAACTGCTGAAATAAGCATAATTACCAGACTGACCACATGGCATCCCCACACTGCATCCCCCTGTACTGTGCGCGTGTTGGAGACAGACAGACCCCAGCCAAGCAAACACCACAGACCCCAACATCTGCAACACCAACAGCCAACATCTACAGCTCACAAATGGAAAAAACAAGTTGAAAAATACCTGAGGCAGCAGGAGACCAGGAACACAACTAAACTCTGCATCTAAGAGCATTCACTACAAAAGATCAAGCCTGTGCTAATAGCTGCATTAGCTGCACCTTCAGCAACGGCAGAATAATCAATCATGATGCACTTCAGCTGTGAAGCCACCTGCTTAAATTTTAAAGAGACCTTTAGCTGTCTTCAAAACACAGGTACCTACTTAAGCTAACGAAGTCAAAGCACCTGCAGGTTGTAACAGCTCCTGCCTACCCCAAATGAGCCAGAGTTCCAGCAGCTCCACCACTCACATATAACCCTGCTGGTGGGTCAAGTAAAAATAAGAATATTCAAATAAGGACAAAAAAGTCAGCGACCTTCAGGCGCCCGTATTTCTGTCAAATCTTCCATACCCGCATTTTTCTAGCTTAATGTTACTGAGGAATCCCATAGCTACTTGTATTTTGTGATACTTAGAAAACAGCGTCTGTTCGGGGCTCAGCTGAACTGGGAGAACGCGGTAGGAAAAGCTCTGGGGGCTGGGGGGGTGCAGTGAAAGATTTTTGTCTGCCTGAGGTAACATATTCTGTGTTAAGCCCTCCACACCATATTGCAAAACTGTTTGTGAGTAAAAACAGCTACAGGAAAATGATCCAGAACATACTGCAAAGTAAAAAAGGATATATTTGTCATGTATTTGTGAATACCTAAATGTATAAATAAACAGTTATAGGTAAATACAAATTTTCTCCATTCGTATGTACGTGAAATACAGTTTGTGAAAGGCTCTAGGAAGCTCTGACAATTTAGCATCAGAAAAACCGTGAGTAATAAAAACTGGCATATTTCTATACTGTTGAAGTTTAGGCTATTATAAATACCCACATTTTTACTAAAGAAGTAAATATAATAATGAAATCTTATTCTATTCTTTATACAAGACAAAGGTGGACTTTGCTTACACTTTGTGCATTTATTTTTAAAAATTTACTTTCCAGAGGCACTATAGAATTTCCAGATGCTTCCACTTCCAATACTGAAAGAAAAAATAATAATTTACTGGATTTGTAAGGGCTCTATAAGGCAGATCCACTTTGCCTTAGCTTTCTCTTCTTTTTTCTTTTCTGCACATGCTTGGAATAACTCAAGTACTTATATTGTTGTACACTTTATCTAAACTATTTAATAAAAAATTAGAAGCATAGATTGAAAACATATAGAAAACAACACACAGTAAAGCCAAGAACCTTTTGGTCAAGAGTCATAACTAACTGGAGCATCAGAACAGCCTCCCCTTGCACAGTTCAAAAGCCCATAATGGATTTCAAACTTATAATTTCTAAAAGGTACATCTGACACCAGATTTATTTTTCAGCAAGAGTGACGACCTTTATATCTTTATTTTCTTTAAATAAGGATGCTCTTTGAGAAAAGGACTGACATTGGAATGCAATTACTGGAGACATATCCCATTGAGGGGTCTCTCACCATAGCTACTCTCACTTCTCATTATAAGAAAAGGCCCCAATTTAAACTTGCTTACAAGATGGAAACAATTTTCTTATTGTAGGGACTTTCTTCCATTAGTTCCCCCAAGCCGTCATACTTTAATAATAAAACATTTATTTTTGAAAAACATTGTCCAAAGATTCCAACTATTTCTATTTATTCTTATATTTACAACACTGAAAGGAAATCTAAGGTTGTCTCTAAATTATTGAGAAGAGACTGGTGCGTAACAATTACCACAACATTTCTATACGCCAAGAGACCTACACTAGAGAGACAAGTCATGGAATAGCTATGTCATTAGATGCCACTATTGTTTATTCACACAGAGGCCATTTGTATAGAATATATGCCCTAATGTAAAATTAATTAGTTATCTGGCACCAGTTAAGTAATGGCCCTTGAAAACTCAGAAGGGAGAAAGCCATCTCTCCAAATACTTCTCAAAAGCAGCAATGCTTTGTTGCATGGCATTGGGATTCAAATGCCTCTGTAATAATTAAGGTTTTAAAAATAAGAGGTTAAAAAAATTGTATTTATGAAGAGTTGTGGACTCAGTGGAATCAGGATTTCAGCTCATAAGAAGACCTGATAAAACAAAGGGGATAGTTTTAAAATAGACTGAATAAAAGGAAGCGTTATTCTGAACACACGGGAAGAACTTCCCCTAGAAGATCAGGGCAATTAGAAACAAGATGCACACACCAAACAAGAAATTACATTACAGATGGTAAGCTGGTGAAAAGGTAACAGCTGATTGTGACTCCAGACAAACCTGAGGGAGATGGGGGAAAAAAAGGCACCAAAAAAAGCCACCAAAAAAAAACCCCAACCCAACAACAGACACACACAAAATACTAACCCACACAAAACACCATCGCAACCTGAACAACACAACTGTATTTTTCCCTGCTCACCAGAATTAAAGAAACAAAGTCAAGTTTATGCCCATTCTGCACTTCAGTCACCTGGGAAGAAGGAACAGGATGTAGGTCAGAAAAGCGCCGCTGTTCCTCGACACAAGGATATGCTGCAGCTTTAGTCTTATGAGCAGTTAAACACAAAAAGTACTGGCAGAAATATCGGATTTGTACTTCTTTTAATAAGACACTAAAATGCTATTGTAATTTACAACACAACGAACAGCTTCTGGTGTTAAACGTGGAATTATTTAGACTGCATTCTGAAAAAGCAGACATATGTTACTCTTGGGTAATTGGGAAGAAATAGTGGGATTTAATTTGAATATAAAATTCTGAATGTGCATGCAGTCGCCTGTCTGAATAAAACCTCTTGAATGTTTCCTTTTGAATTATAAACTAAAATTCTTTCTTTGGTTTTCTGGCATCTCATTAGACTTTAATCACATTCACCTATCTACAATCAGGTTTATGAAATAAACTACTAACGTTAGCCAAGCTTACTCTTTTTATTTTATTTTGTTCTAATTTATTCTAATAAACTGATCTGTTTGGGACTGTCTGGAAACCAGTGTAACAAAATAGAACAATTCATGTTCATAAACTGGTATTTAGAATCCCTGAGATTTGTCTCAGGGATTCAACTCTAATTAGTAGTTGGTTTCATTTAGATTTTCACATGACAATTAAATCTTCTTTGCAGTCATGTAATATTAGATCATAAACAAAACCAATGTAATCTTATTCATGCACTTAATATCTTTTATAACTAACACGATCTATGGATACATTCAAGGCCAGGCTTGTATGTCATATATACCACGAAATAATAACAATATTGGCATATACAGAAACTTCAGGATGTATCCTTAACAAACAAGCAGGCTGATAATAAAATGGCAATGCATCTGACATACCCTCAATTTGAACCGGACACTTCATTGCAGTTTTGTGGACTTATTTTTGAAAGCCAGATTATTCATGTCTGGATGTTGTATAGTCAGTTGCCTAATGCTGAAAAGGGATCTTAAGAAAAAAATCAGTACCTATACACCGCACATTACGACAGCTTGTATGACTGTGCTGGAGGATTAATAATCCATTATAATTTCCATCTGAACACATTTCTCACGCAAGAAAAATATGTGAGGCAATTTCGTCATTAGCAATGTGTATCTTGAACTAAAACTTGCCACCCAACTTTGAGCCTGGAGACAGGCAGAAAATTCAATTCAGATCAGATCTAGACAGGAAGCTCATTGCAAGAGTTTGGGGAGGTCTGCGTATTGCAAATTTAAAGATGCAAATGAAAGAAAAATACACTAAGGAACAAACCACACTCCATTGTCAAAAAACTCTTTTTGTTATCTTTATACTCTGAAGAGTTGGCAAATGAACAAATTTTTTTGCAGGGACAGTTTCTCACTGAGTCAAGAGCTGGCACATCCAGACCACTCAGTCTTCCAGCCTGAAGCTCAACTCCATGTAGATGAGATGATCTTTCAGAACTAAAACTAAGTAGTCAGCTTTCAGTCTTACAAACTCAGAGTAATTCCTAAATTTAACGGTAAGAGAGAGCATAAGAGCTCCATTTCTGGTCCTACAGCTCAGAATGACTCCCTCATTAAGCAAACTTCTGCACAGGGTGAAGGGAGCAGACAACATATTCCTAATGAAACACAGCCCAATATGAACCCCTTTTTTAAGACTAAGGGTTTAATATTATTAAGTGAAGCTATCCGAGGAACAAGAAATTGTTTACAAAATTACCAAAAATTTAAAATTGTACACATGGGAAGCACATGTGATGTTGAAGAGCCAATGGCTACAATCTCATCTGCAAGAACCAAAACATCTTAAAAGTGTTTCTCCTCATTGGATTTATGAACCAGAATAACCAGTTCATGCGCTGTATGTCTAAAGGTTTGCAGTAACCTGGTCTGCATGCCACTCATTTATTTATTTATTCATTTATTTTAGGAAGCCAGAAGAAATTCCAGATTTTGTATGGCCTTGAAGTGCACTGGTCAGAGCACAGGTCCATGGTACTTCACATAAGTCATATTATCATGCCTGAACTACAATGCAATCAATGTATTTGAATCGGAATACACTAAGCAATATGGTCATCTTGATTATTATTATTGGATATTAAACTTCTAATACAATCCCTGTCTTTTCCACAAACCAGTCTGGCATCAGGGCATTGGAATTTCATGAGGCACCTTCTATGGCCTTTGGTCTGATTCCAAATGGTCAATGTGATTTTTACAGTTGACTTTAGTGGAATCAGCAGTCAGCCCCACAAAAGCCAAATCACAGGCCCAGATCCACAAGTCGATTGTGTTCATATATATACATATATATTTGTAAACTACTAGTTATTCCAAATTTTTGGAAGTATTGTTTTTCTTGACACAGTTACAAAGCAGAGAATTTCGTTCAGAGAGCAAATAAAGCCTTGAAGTCAATGTGATGTACCACACTGAAAGAGAGCAACTACACAGTTCCAGCTAGACTGGAGCAGTGACATTAATATTGATAGAGGAATGGTAAAAAAACAGTTTATGAAGTTCTCAGCTTCTCTAAATGACAAGACATTCACTTAGGGAAATAAAGAAATCACACGTAATGACACAATCTGAAAAACTGAGATTTGTCTGTCAGTTCCCACTGCTTAATTTACAGCTTTCAGGAGAGATGCCCATTACCATTTCATCTTAAAATACAGTTTTATTTCGCCTCTGTGTTGCTAAAAGCTGAATATGGTCCAAGTACCTGCATTGTATTGGAAAAGAAACCCTAAAGCAATACGGTACTGATTTATTTATGCGGCAATATGACTTAATCTAAAAGAACAGTCTGCTTTTTATCCATAGTATTGTAAAAACTGCATATTTTATGAAGTTGATATCAGAACTTCATCTTTCAGATATTTTCAGTTCAACAATAGCTGCAAGCTTTAGTTTGCAGAAATCTTGAAATCACTAATACAAAAAGTATGAAATAAACCTTTAGATGCAACTTTTAGCCAACATTTCATCATGGCTTGATGAATTGACATTGGTGATACAAGTTCAGACGAGTTTCAGATTTCAGAACTCCATGATACTTTCAACTTCACCATTAAAGAAAAATACAAAAAGCAATACATACCCTATTTCAAACTTGCACAAAAGTCTATTAGTGCTATTGCTACATAGAAAGGTGGAATTGTTTCTAAATGAACCTGCGTGTATGACAGATGTGTCGATCTGCTGATACAAGAAGACATAAAATCACAGGTAAGGTTTTGTAGCAGAGCAAGTATAACGAGGACAGGAGACATTATTCCTTTGCATCTATCAGAGATGCAATGAAAAGGCTTGTGGAGCATTGGAGCATTTATTGCAGGTGATTGGAAAGTCACAAAGACTTAGCAGACTTTTCTAAGTTTTCTGTTCACGAAGTTAGAGTCGAGCAGACTTAGCACCTTTATGTTTTACGTACCCTTTTTTAATTATGCAAATGCTGCAAAAAGGATGGACTCAGATCTCTTTAAGCTTTCGACAGAGTAGAAATGGGCTGTTGCTTCTTACTGAAAATAAAGAGAATACTTGCCTAGTTTCAGCTCACTCATTCTTAAAAATGTATGTCTAAACACTGACTTTTAAGATAGTACTTAGGCACCTAAATTACTAAATAGTTGCTCCCTCAGAGTGCTGAAAACCCAACTTCCACAAATGTATGTTTATGTCATACCTGTGTATTAGTTTTCAAGTTTACTCCTTTTAGCCTCACAAAAATACCATGGAATTTTCACATGGAAAGAAGTGATCAAATCATTTTACCCCTCAAAGTGTGCAACTTCAGCATGATATTTACTCTCAACACACAGAATCAATCTCGATTTGAAAGCAGAAGTGGCAACTAGTGCATCATCATCTCCTAAGGCACCTATATTTTTCCCTGGAGATATTCTACCATAACAGCAATCACAATAGACCATACTTGTCTTATGAGATCTGACAAGATCACAACCTGAGTTCCTTTGGATGCAGCTATACCTTCTTATATCAGCAAAACACTGCACAGTATGAAGATTCCACTGCTGAGACAAAAGCCAGATCAAACAGAATTTATATGAATTTATATGCTCTGCATTGCTCAGGCTTTCACATCTAACTTACCAAAAGATAATGACAATACAACTCGTCTTGCACTTTTGTCAGTCAAGTAAAAATTAACAAAAATTACTTAGATATGCAAACATACCATCCATGAGACTGAAAAAAGATGCATGGTTCGTCGATGTTCACTCAAACAGGGAATTATTCTCTAAAGACTTCTGCTTCAAATGCATTTAAAAAGTCACAGAAAAGTAATAACAAACAGTATGTATTATTATGTAAGAAAAGCAGGGATTTAAGTACAATATTATCCATGAAAACAGATGATGCAAGTAAGATGTCTTTTCTCAAAAAGAAAAACTCCTTATAATTTTAGGGAGGATTGAGACAGTAACCTGCAGTACCTAAAATCAACCACCATGGAAAGCACTGCAGAAACACACTGGAGATTCAGAGCAGGGGTCTCCAGGGGACAAGGTCACACTGATTTTCTCAGTCCCTCTTCATCGTTAAGCAGTGACTGATTCAAAAAAGCACCACCCAAAGGCTCTCTGCTGTGGGTACGACAATCCTGCATTCAGCCTTGGGCAAAGCACGAGATAATTAAGAAACAAAGCACCAGGTGTGAAGAACGTCTGCAAAAATCTATTTACAGAAGGTGGCACAATGGAACTCCGTATTTAGCTTGAGTACCTAATACTGACAAAACAGATTCATGTATATGCACCCATGAGACAGAAAAAGTGGGGTTAAATGACCACAAATCACGAAGGAAGCATGAAACTTCAGGATGAGCATTAGAATGTTGCACTAGAAAAAGTGAGATGAAGTCAAACAAGGGAGAAAATGAGTCATGAGAACCAAGCAATGGTGAAGTTGGAAAGAACAACGACCTCCACAAAACACGTAGCTGTGCCTACCACACGCTATTGTACTGCTTAAAATTTAATTCCAGCATTTATTCCAGGGATGAAAAGCAGGATTATATAGAGCACTCCAGATCAGAAAAGGGAGCAATGATGCTGTTAGCTAAACTGAGCACAGACCTTCCTGCAGAACATGCCCAGAGGAGAAAGCACAACCCAGGGGTCAGAACATCTGGCACAATCTGAATTCCAGACCTCTCTCTCAATAACTGACTATGTCACTCAGGCACTAAGATACTTCTGCCGCCTCTCTTGTAAAATAGTGGTTAGAAAGATGTTACGCCAGTTTAAAACACTTCTAATGAAATTAAATTATTTACCAACAAAGAAGAATGAGAAAGAGACTGGATTTGGAATATTTGAACCATTTGAAACAAAAAAGTTAAGAATTGAAACAAAAACCTGACGTCTGTCACTGTTAGGTAACAGGTAAACATCGTGACATGCTGGAACACCACTGACATCTCAGGGATAGCTTGTATGTACAAGAGCTAGCAAATAATCATAGAATCATCTCATTGGAAGAAACCCTCAGGATCATCAAGCCCAACCGTAACCTAATTCTGGTACTAAACCATGTCCCTGAGAGCCTAAAAGATCTAAATGCCTTTTTAACCACTCCAGGGATAGTGGCTCAACCACTGTCCTGTGCAGCCTGTTCCGATGCCTCACAACCCTTTCTGTGAAGAACTTTTTTCCTCATATCCAGTCTGAACCTCCCCTGGTACAACTTGAGGCCATTTCCTCTTGTCCTATCACTTGCTAGTTGGGAGAAGAGACCAACCCCCTCCACGCCCCGACCTCCTTTCAGGCAGTTATAGACGGCGATAAGGTCTCCCCCTCAGCTCCTGTTCTCCAGGCTGAACAGCCCCAGATCCCTCACCCACCCCTCATCAGACTTAAGCTCCACATCCCTCACCGGCTTCATCGCCCTTCTCTGAACTCGCTCCAGCACCTCAAGGTCTTTCTTCTTGTGAGGGGCCCAAAACTGAACACAGGGTTTGACGTGCGGCCTTCACCAGTGCCCAGCACAGGGGGACAATGACTCCCCTAGTCCTGGCTGGCCACATTATTCCTGATACAAGCCAAGATGCTGTTGGCCTTTTTGGCCACCTGGGCACACACTGGCTCATTTTCATCCACTATTGACCAACACCCCCAGGTCCTTTTCCACCAGGCAGTTTTCCAGCCACTCTTCCCGGGGCCTGTAGCGCTGCCTGGGGTTGTTGTGACCCAAGCGCAGGAGCCGGCACTTGGCTTTGTTGAACCTCAGACAACTGGCCTCAGCCCATTGATCCAGCCGGTCCGGACCCCTCTGTATGTCCATCCTGCCCTCCAGCAGATCAACGCTCCCAGCTAGCCTGGTGTCATCTGCAAACTGACTGAGGGTGCACTCAATCCCCTCATCCAGATCACTGATAGAGATTAAACAGAACTGGCCCCCGTACTGAGCCTTGGGGAACACCACTGGTGACCGGCTTCCAACTGGATTTGGCTCCATTCACCACAACTCTTCAGGCCTGCCCATCCAGCCAGGTCTTTACCCAGAGAAGAATATGCCTGTCAAAGCCATGAGGTGCCGGTTTCTCCTGGAGGATGTTGTGGGAGCCAGTGTCAAGGGCTTTCCTGAAGTCTAAGTACACATCATCCACAGCCTTTCCCTCATCCATTAAGCCAGTCCACTCATCCATTAGCATCATGATTAATTGTCAAGAGACAATTTGAAAAAGGTTGCTGATAATCACGTAATGATATAAGGAATGATTGAAACAAGTCTGACAAAAGCCCATTGGGAAAGCGATAGATGTAAATGTATTGTCACAGGTTAGGCATCAGACAGGCAATCACCATCAAATTATTCAGCGGAAAGTGTCAGGAGGTGCATACTCAGATGTTAGCTTCACAGAATTGCAAGAAATAAAAAGATCAAATCCTTTTATTATTTAAATGAAGACATACTTTACACATCAAATAACATTCCTGCTCTAGATACTATCTTAACCCCTGCAAAGACATTTTGTGTCTTCATTAACTATTTTCCTAGAAGAAAACCCCTATATGGAGAGGAAAACAAGGTCCCTGGTTCCCCTTCCTCCCACCCCCACGTCCCACAGGCAGGGGAAGGAAGTTCTGTAAGTACTGCCTGCACATAGTTATGATGAAGACTCTAACTGCAGTCCTTTCAACATCTTCCATTGAATGGGCTCAAACCCAATTATGATCATTAGCAATTGGTGTCTCACATGTCACTTCTGTGATACGTGACAAATGTCCACAAACAGAAAATACTGCCACAGACAAGAGGCATAAGCCTTTCCAAAGGATCCCAGAGCTATGTTGCACAAATGCTAAAATCAGCACTAAATTAGCATTAGAGTAATTAAGAATCTTTTTTCCACAGAAGACTGTGGAGCTTTTGACTTTAACTACTCCTCAGAAAACCTGAACACACAGACAGGGCCGGCAGTATCACGGTGATAAATTCCCCAGAGGAAACCTCCTGCCACAAGCTCCCATGTGTACAGATCGGATGTCAGCGACAAAAGCAGGATCAGTCACAAGCACTCCAATGCCACAGAAAGGGATCAATGAATTAATAATAATTTGAATACCTAAATATTAATAGTTTTGTTTGGAAGGAGAGAAAAAAAGGATTTATTTTGATACTAATTTGACCTTGCATCCTAGGTGATTAAGGTGACAGGTGAAACAAATTAGTGGAACAAAACAGTTGTCTGGAACCACAAACTGAATTTCAATGGGATACCTCATGCCACTACAACCCAAGGAAGTCTTCTTGTGGGACACATCTCACTGGGTTCACATGCGGTTTACAAAATCAGTAGGATAAAAATGTGTTTCAGATATTTAATAAGAGGCAAGATAAGGGCAATGAGGAATAATCCCTTAGATGAAAAATTATACATATACAGTACTGATTGGTTTAACTCGTCTGCAATGAGAGGAAAGTAATCTTTTTCAACGAGAAAGAGATTTTATAATTGACGTGTTTGGCATCCTAAAACATACCCACACTGAGAAAGAGAAATGATATGACAGTAGTCCTGTCACCAGTGACCACACCAAAACTGGCAAAACTGCTGTATTTCCAAAGAGCTGACAAAAAGCAGCCATGCAAAGCAGGAAGAAAAGTTCAGCTGAGTTAATCCTACTAGACACCCAAATGACAACCCATAATGCAGCCTACTATTAAATTCTTACTTCCAAGAAGAATTGTGTGTAAGCATGGGCCTTCAGAAATAGCCAGAAACAGCTAAGCAGGTCCCTGTGGAGGAGTGACAATGAGGGAACGTAAGGAGAAAATAAGCATCTAGAGATCCCTCTGTTCCTTTCACCGAAAAATGTGAATAAATAATTGTTCCACAATGAAGGGGAAATGCATCTTAAAAATTGAGTATGTTTAACACGGACAAATGCTGGCTTAAGACCAGCCTGTAGTATCCTGTAGTGAAGAGTCAGCTGCACAAGGCGTCTTCTAAATCCAGCATTTCCCTGAAGCTTCACTAGCCCAAGCACCCATGGGGACGGGGTACATTCAAACTTGGTGAACCAATGGTTAGTTCCAGATCCAAAATAATTTCCATCTTTTGTTTCTAACATAAAGAACAGTGACAATTTTTGGCTCGTGATCCTATTTTCTATGCTTTTTCAGAACAATTCATGGGGAAGATTCATATTTTAGGTTTATTCTCTTTGAAATACTTACTTGGCATTATTACAGACCATGACTTTGTGTCGTAAGGTTTTCAAAAACCCTTTCAAAAGGAAACATTTGTTAATCTGTGATGCTCACTGAGTGCCATTTCTTGCTTGAGAAGGCACAATGGAGGTTGCATAATAATAACAGAGCTATCAAAAGAAGATCATTAACTACAGCAGGTTTACCACCTCATCTTGGGATGAGCTTTTCTCATTTTCTGTGAGGGCTGGGAGGGATCAACACATCTCTGATAAATGCTGGTTGGCCCAGCCATTGAGATATAATGGGATTTAAAAACTATAAACAGCGCTAAAGGAAAAAGAACTGAAAATGGGGTGGTCCCAAACTGCATGTCCAAAGGAGGAATCCTCGTAAGTCAGAATTCTATCAGCTGTACATGGAAAGAGGAGGTGGCATGAGAATAAGATACAAATCGGTTCCATTTGCAACTGAGAAAAGATACAAGAGGACAATGGCCATGGTAACAGTGAGGCTCAGAGCTCAGAAACAATAAACTCAAATGAAAATGAACTGAGGTGAACAGGAACAGAATATTTAACAGTATTTTCTGGAAAGCAAAACAAAAGTGTATACTTTGCATGCTAACTGAAAAATTAAAAAAAAATGTAAGAGTGGATGTCTACAAGAATGACTGTAATTCTTACAAAGTTTTGCATATTCTTCCTGGTAATTATTAAAAGGGAAGATGAGACAGCATTTAAAAAGCAAGAGGAGAATCAGGAGTATCAGTGTCTGCACAAATTCATAAATGCCACAAAACTATAGAAAAAAATGTAGACCTCATTATATAACGTCTGAAATTTATATTTCATTAAGGTTAAACTTTCCTACCCTTCCATTGCATTTGTATGCAGTTTAGGGTTATCTTTGAACAGTTACAGACAGAAGAGACGAGACATTTATAGATATTTAAGGGAGCAAAAAAATCCCCACAGTAGGGTTTTGTGTGTAACCTGTGCTTCAGTGTAACACCAAGGCAACTGATTCACAAATACACTAAGATGCTCAATGCACTCTTGTTTTGAAGGATCCTGAAGGATTCAAATGGAAATATCTTAGGACTATAATTATTATTGTTGTGGTTGTTAAATACTCTCTGGCTGTTATTCTCTTTTGACCGTTGTTTCTAACAGATTGGTTTAAGTCACATCAAATTCACTTAATCTAATTAGATTAGATATTTCATAATAACCCGACCGCCTTTCCAGACACAATTTTACTTTTATCATCTATTAATTAATCACTTTTTTATATTAAATCTTAAAATGCAAGGACATTGAAAAATAAGGCATTGTGGCCAATTGAAATGATACCAACAAATAGCATTTGAAGGATTTAAACAGATAGTAGCAATTATCCTCCTCTTTGTAGAGGATGAAAGTGATAAAAATGTTTTTCCAAGATCACTATAATATTCATGTATCTACTTAACTTTCTTCCTTGGAAGGTCTCATTTGTTTTCTTCTAAGAAATGTATAAAAAGATTTTAAAGATTATGATTACTCAGTACTTACGAGCAAATGAATAGCAGCTACGACAAAGGTATGTAAAATGAGTAACAGAATGTAGAAAACTCTCTTACTCAATATGATGAAAAAAGGCTCTCTTGCTGGCGAAATTAAAGGGAAAAAAATCAGACTGGACAGACAGAAACAGTCATTTTACAGAAGAGGTCTAACTGATAAAAGGCTTCAGATGGTATCGAGTTTAAGTCCAATAATATTCAAAATACCAACCCTTTAATGTACAAGGGGAGCATGAATAGTTTCACTGGCTAGGATTTAATTATGAAACTATTGATCGTTATGGTTCAAGGCACAGAATGATCATTAGATGGAACCAAGAGATTCCTTCTATGATGTATTAGAGTTGCAGGGAGACCTACATTTTCTCTGAAGAAACCAGCTTTGCTGTCAGAGAATAAAGACCGGGTCAACTGCAGGTCAAGATGGCAAGTTCTAATAAAAAGGCAATTAATTTTATCTGAAGAAAATAAATAATCGTGGATTTTAGACTGCTATCTAAAGAGATCTTGGGTAGGAAGATATCCAGGAATACTGTAGACAATAATGGGCCTTCCAGCCTACACCACTGTAACTATTTGGTTTTTATGAGTTCAGCTAACAGAAGGCCAAGTTTACACTCTGGTTGTAGGAAAGAGAAAGAGTAGAAGTTGTCCTTCTTCCCTTCATCTGAGGCGAGCTGAACCACTTCACGCAGCACTATAGGACTACTCAAATTAATTCAAGTAGGTGTTACACGAGACCAGACTCTGACCGTGCACCCCAAACTCTTCTTCCTGCGGATCCTCAGCTCACACAGAAAGGGCAGGCAATGCAGTTACCTACGGATCATGCAAATATAGACACCATTGAAGGCAAAAGGATAGCATGCACTTCCAGTATTAGATTTGCATTTTTATTCATCAGGAGGCGTTGAGTAAGAGGAATTTTCTGGTTGCTTTGCATTAGAAAAGGCTAATGTGTTCAGTTGCACTATAAAAAGATTTAACATATTCAATGAACAAAAATGATCATCTTTCATTTCAGGCAAAGCAATGAATTGGGAAGAAATTATTAAATCTTTCCTAACAGTGGAGAGGACTTTTAATTTTAGTTTCTGCAATGCTGATCTTAAAGAGCTTACACAAAAATTCTGAGCAGCAATGTAAGTTTGTCTGGACAGGGTGCTGGACTAATTTAGTACTTACATATCATTTTTAGGCTACCCTGTGCCATACCAAGCAGGCAGCAGTTTAGGTTTATTCTTCCTATGGTACTTATTGTGCCTTTTCTTTACAATGTTTATTTCTAAAAGGTAACATCATATTAAATTGTGAATAATCAGAGAGCGAAAAAGCTATCATAGAACCTTCAGACCACCATTGCTTCTATAGCAAACACGATTTCTGTAAAAATGCACATCTAATAGTAGGAATTAATAGCACTAATAATGAACAGAAATAAGAAGAGAAACACCACCTGTGTAGATTTCATAGCTTAAAAAAGGGACTCTACTTTAGATTGCTAAGACTTGATGGAATAATATTCAAAAAAAAATCAGAGACAATCACCCAAAGTGCTATTTTCAGAAGATGGAAAACACAAGGTCAGAAGACATTTCTCTGCACAAAGTTATTGTGGTCATAGAGCTGTCAACAAGGAGAAACACAAGACAGATTCAATAAAGAAATCACTGGAAAAAGTCCTCAATGCTAGTAATTTACTTTTTAACATTTTTTTTATATTATAAGAGAGATGTGGCTTTCTTTTTATAAGCAACCTCTCTTCAGAAAGTAGCTTGCACTCAAATCTGTTTAGAGAAAAAAAATGGAGATATTAAAAGACTAAAATAATAGGGTGAGGTCCAGCTGCTTGCAGAGTTAATGCCCTCAATCACTACCTAAACTTGTTTAATTTCTAGTCCCATGCAGCACAGAAAGAGGGAAAAGTTCATCAAAGCAGAGACCAAAACATATAGCATGGAGTCCTTCCAGAGATTTGCTGACAACCCACTACCCACACTATTATTTAGAAAGGGAAGGAACTTGAAATGTTGCAGCAGATGATTAATACTTGGCAGGCTCAGACCCAGCTTGACAAGTTTTGCTTTTGACTGGAAAGCCAAAGGAGCATCCAGCAGCAACCACAGCTCCGCGCTTTGCAAATCTTTCCAATTATTTGAATATTTCCTAAGTCTCATCCTGACTTTCTGTACAACACATTTACATATTGACTTTGTTTAGTATATAAATCATGAACTATTAAGAGCTGCAGCGTGCTAAAAAAACCCAGGAATAACAGGTTTTCATGTTGGTAGTGGTTTATCCTTAAACCATCTGTTGCTGGAAAAATAAGTGGGAAAATTTACAGCACAGGACTCAAAACTGATCTGTTAATGTCCTTCAAGATCTGTCTGAATGTACTGATACGCCCAGAACAATAAGCACTTAACCTTAATGCCACATTATTTTCTATAGTTTTCTGTATTTTATTGTTTTAACTCAACAGCTCAAGTTAAGTGTGTAAGAAAACGAAGCTTTCCAATGGTACAGAAATTTGGACTATAAAGGCAGTTAATCCATTGAAATAATGTAAGAAAATTTTCTTTATGGACTCCAGAAAAAAATATCAGGTAAGGGCTTCATATTTCAAAAGAAGCATGAATTCCATTTGTCAGTGAATTCATTAGCCTCTTTTCTGCAGCGCAAAAACCAAAATCCACACGGGATAATAACTGCTTTTGGTCGCCAATCCGATTTATGGATCCTGACAGGCAGCCTAATGGCACAGATTATTTTTAATAAATCAACAATCTCAGAGCAACAAATCAAAAGCCGTAGCAACTAAAAAGACTTCAGAATCCAGTTTGACAGCAGACCTAAATAAGCGTATCAAGTTTGATTTATGCTACGTATAAACTCAACCTCTGGATTTTTTGGATTTGTAGGTAACCTCACTTTTAGCAACCTCAATGTTGACTGTTGCCTGAATGAGTATTTAGCCATGTAACTTTTTAATATCAAGGAAAGCAAACAAACAAACAAAATTACCCCCTCCTTGCTAATTAACATGACTGAATTTGTTCCAAGTCAAAAATGCTTATGTGACGATATATTGATAAAAGATATGCAAAAAGAAGCTTGTATATATTACATACCAAAATACTACAGGGCTGTTAAATTCTCCAGCCTCATTATAGCTTTTTTGTTTCCAGGTTCCTTTAAAAAATGTTACATTTCAAATTCCATTACTGCCTTGGATTAAGTCTTTCCAGCTGACTTTTTATACAACTTTTTCAGTTTCTGTGCAATAAAGAAGCCTCTTGCTGCCTTTGCAAGCATCATCCATAATGCTCAGCTGTGGATACTCAATCACTCAAAACTGGCCTTAAGTTCTGGCAATCCAGATGGAACAAGGCTGCTCTGTTGCCCTTCAAACCAATCCTTTCTGTTTCTGCATTATGAAAAGCACGAAGCATAAACCAAGTCCCTATGATCCTGAAAACATGGAAACTTTTCTTCAGCATAAATAAACAGGACAAAAATATTTTACCCTTCCAGGTCATTAAGCTGTCTCTGCGTGGCCATCCTCAGCCTTTGCTTGGCAGCTCTGTTCTCTGCCCCATTCTGCTATCATCTGCCAGAACAGGATTCCTTCCCCAAAACACCTGATTATCTCAGTCTAGCAGCACAAACCGTATTTTCTAAACCGAACCTTATCTGTCAATTCTGCAGAGAAAAAAAAAGTACAAATGGTAACAGACTATTCTAATGGGAGCATGATTAGCAAGACTGGGTCATTCATTTGCCTTGCTCTGTCCCATTTCTCTAGCAATGAAGAATATGAGTTATTTCAGAAAAATCCCCAGTTTGAGCAATTACTACATGCAATCATGTAACTAAATAGGAAGTTTCATACTAGAAGGCAAAAAGCCTGGAGTAGAAAGCATGAAAATATTAACTACAAAGTGATAGATCAAAGCACCTCTCTTTCTCCCCCTCCCTGAGCTATTCCCCATGGCTGCATTTCTTAAGGCCCAAGTCAGTCTGCTTGCCAGTGGCAGCTCCTCTACACCCTTTAAAATGACTTTACAAGCATTTCAGACAGGCAGCATTACCAGATTTATGGTTATTCGCTGATGTTTAAAAATCCAGAAATAAAGTTCGGATAGCTAGGCTATCAGTCATACTAGCACTCACCTGCAAATATCACCCATAATATATCAGTATATTCTTGTCCATAGACCGAACACAAATTTCCTCCAAAACCAGAACGACACCACCCAAAAGAGCAAACCACAGCGCACACCTTCAGAGCAATAGAAAATCTGTCCCCTTCCTCACCCCCTCGCACACACATTTGTGCTCAAAAAACCCCATTTTTTAAGTTATTGGGGAAACTGCATAAACAGCAAAGTGAGAGTTGGACAATCTACAACTTATGTCTACACACGGCTTGCACAAAACCTCAGCCACTTCAAACAAATAACGGATGCCCATCATTGAACCAGGGTCCAAAGGTCTTTTCATTATCAAAGACTCGTCAGAAGGAGATTCTTTGATCACTTGTATACAGTAATTGATACTCAAGAATCAATAGTTGTTAATAAAATATCAGCTTTCTCCCAATCAATATGCACGCTTCTATGAAATATTCAGCACAGGTATAAAAATGAGATCATAGCAAAATAAGATATATTAATATATTATTTCCTTGTGTATAAAATACACCTTTAGATTTAAAAAGGAAAAACCAAGGCCTACAGAAGCCTCTGTCATACACATTTCTCACTGGCCAAAGAGCTCATCAGACATAAGCACCACAGATTTTATGGAAAATTTTCTGTTGAGCTTAACAAGCTTTATATAATTCCTTTGTTTCAGAAATAAAGGCCTTATGCAGGAAATCTTATATCCAAGCAGCAAATAGCAAGACAGAACAGCAGAGCAGCAAAGTGCTGCACATTTCACAGATAAGCCTGGGCAGACTGGCCTCATCCATCATGAAACGTTGTCTTTCAGGTGGAAATCCCCAAGTTCCACACTTGTCAAAGCAAAGTGAATACACTGCAAGTTTCTGGCCTTTCTAGAGGTCCAGTGATTGCATCTCTGACCATTTCCACCATTCCGTAAATCAATGTGGTTGGAATTAGGCACTTCCATGCTCCAATGGGAAGGGGCTCCTCTTCCTCCGTATGGGTTTTCTTTGGAAGAAATGTATATTTATGTGCCATACACTGGGCAGATTTAGTTCACAACAGACTCCAGACACTGCAAGATATTGGAAGATCATTTGAGCCTTTTTTCCCTGATGTTTTCCAACATACTGTGCTCATTATTACTGAAATCAAACAAGCCACATAAGCCATTCAAGCACCAAAAGCAAGCACTATGGAGAGTCTGTACCTGGCCATTAGTCATCCGTCTGACATTTCTTCTTTGTCTGGCTGAACAATGTGTTTGGATAGAAAAAGAGGATATAGCAGGGAAAGCAGAGAATTCCTCTCCAGTGTGGTCAGTGTTGTGTCTGGCTAACCAGCCTCTGGCAGCAGATGTGAACACAGCCCAGGACTCTGAGGATCAATACAGGACGTTTCGGCCACATCTGTCTGTCTGACTTGCTGACCCCAGGCACATCGCACCTCTCACTTGGGACCATTCTTTAGAGCATCTTCCCTGACACACACCAACAATCTTGCAGCTGAACGCAAAATAAACTTGGGGGTGCAGGTTCAGAATTTTCTGAAGGGAAAATAACAAGTTATGCTGAAAATTCCCTTAGAATATTTTTGTACTGTTCAACCATAAACCTAAAAATAGGTTTTAGGTTACAGATGAGAAGAATAAAGCATATTGATGAAAAGAGATTTTAAATATTTAAAAGGGCTGCAAATAGAAAGGTCAAAGCATTCTCATGTTCACTAAAAACATGACAAGAGGTGATAGGCTTAAATTGTGGCAAGGGAGATGTGAGGTAGCATTAAATAAACCTTTCTAAATGGCTGAGTAAGTACTGAATCTCCCTCAGTGAAGTTGTTTGGGTCTTTTCAAGAAAAGGTAAGACAAAGGATGTTTCAAGGTCCATGGATGCTGCCTTGAGGAGGAATGGTGAACCAGATGCCCTTCTCTATGATTCAGTTACTTCCACGATCTAGGAGGAGAGTTCAATTCTATGTCTGAAGAACGAAGAGTTTGTTACAAGTGCTTTCAAGAAACAGAATACAGCAGGAGGGAATTCTTTGCTTTTTTGGACAGAGAAGATGACAAACCCTGACTGTTAGAGCACCGAAAAGATCAGAACTTGATTGAATAAACTCTTTCCCCAAAGCAAGTTATACTCCTGAAGGCATTAACGCTTACTGGGAAAGCAGATGACTAACACATGAGAGTTTTTGCTTCCAGCCACTGACATTGATCCTGCAGCCACTGCACCTTTTCAAGATAGCATGTTCCCACTAAGAAATTAGCGTGGTGGCTCTAATTTCATCTCTCACCTCATGGACTGTTTGTAATAACTTCCAGATTTACAAAAGAGATCAACAGTTTGTGGGCCATAGTAACGGATTTAGTCCTATTGTGTCAAGGAGAAGTCCTGCCCTAAGAGATCTCAGGACAAATGCTGACCAGGTGAGATGGACAAGCTTGCCCTGGCTTGTTCTTTTTTGACAGCTTCATTCAGGGGTCATGAATGATTATTAAACCAATATTATTATTAAGCATGAGCTTAATGCTTAAGTTTATACACAAGCATGAACATACATATGCAAAACAATTTGTAATACTACATTTCAGTGATAGAATATTTACCCCCATAAAAGTCTGCAGCTAAGAAATCATGTAAAAATGCTAATTATGCCTAAAGTCAAGAAATACAACTATCAGCATGATTTGCGGTCAGCTCTTTAATTAATTTTAGTATTAATAAAGTTACAGAAAATCAATGTGTCAAAAAGGACTTGAAAGGATTACCAACTGCTCTGGACAAATTAGCAACACTTCCATGCCTAGAGCACAGGAAAGCACAAAGATGTTTAATTAAACTATTTACCAGTGAGGAATTTAAATCACTATAAATATTACATTTTTAGTACTTTTTTCCCTCAGATTGAAAGCACTTAGGAGCAAATAATATGCAGCTTCCCAATGGCATTTTTTTAAAGGAAGGAATGTAAAAAATGTTGCAGTTAAATCCAGTAAATGAAGGTGAATTCAGGAACAAAAGAACGTAATGTGGCTTTTAAAATTAGAGGACTGGAGAATAATTCAGCTCCAAAGTAACAAAAGATGTTACAAATCTGCATGGAGAGAGGAAGGAGAAGATTTATAAACATGAAGGTCCTGTGGTTCCTCAGGTTCATGCACACTGTGCTTCAATAAGCGTTCTTGTTTCTTGTGAAAATATCAATACCTATAAAAAAACCCTCACTGTTCACTGAATCCTCGTTGATATAAGTCTGTGTTTTTCCCACATCTAATTTTTCTGACTCTGTTTACTAGACCCTCCAACACTGCCACTGTCTCACCATGAATTTGGGCAAGATGCTCCACTTCTCTGTGCCTCAGCTTTCCCTGTTCCAAAACAGCAATTAAATACTTATCAGCCTTCTAGGGATGCACTGAGAAGCTACCTTATCCATGTTAGCACAGCATTCTCTGACAATACAAAAGAATCATCCTTTTTTTCAGTACTATAAACAGAGCTTTGCCGTGGCAAGAGCACACTAGTTATCTCTCTGTGGGACTTATCTAAAGCCAAAATGAATGCGACCGAAAGCTTTCTATTGACTTAATGGGTTTTGAGTCAAGACCTGTGCGAGTATCAGTTATTTGACATGGAGTCGCTCTGTTTTTGTTTTGCTGGATTGATTCAATCCTTTTCTAGTCTTTTGCTGACTTGTCCTGTGGAGCAAAGAAATGGTCTCTGGTGCAGGCAATACCCACCGGTGCATAGATTACATGCTGCTAACTTGGCCAACAGCCCACGAAGGGCCTTGAAACAAATGCTTCTGCATTTCAAGGCACCTGCAACTAAACAGCATTTCTCTTCACAGTTATGGGAACAGAAATGCAATTGACTATTGAGCTAAGTCCTGTCTTGCCTTTTAGCACCTGACACATAAGGATCTCGGGAAAGGAGACCAGCATAAGAGTTTCTTGTACTTGCTGAGTTAGTACCATCATAGCGTCGTCCATTCAGGTTGGCTTAAAACCAAGTTCCAAATGCATTTGGAAATGCCTGAGTGCTTCCCTGAAGATACAGTGCGGTGAGAGAACAAGCACACAAATCAAGATGTAGCTTGTAGAAGGACAATGGGCTGTCCTCAGCATGTAGAGGACAGAGGAGACTCTGAAGCACGAAATGCTTCAGAGAAATATATTGATATATTAGTATATATTGATATATTAGTGCCAGGCAAAATCATTAGGGTCCAGATCTGCCTGAGGTCCTTAACCCCAGTCACTTATTGTGCTGAACACCTGCTGCCTAATCGATAAATGGTGACCCATAACTATGACCTCATCCCAATTAATATTTTCATAAGTTTTCTTTAGAAATTATGTAGTGCTAGACAAGATACTCACTAATGAAATCCTCTAGAACAGCAACCTCTGCAGAAGGCTCTTCCCTAAAACATACCTGAAAACTATTCCACCACAGACCTACCTCCCCTGCCCATGAACCCAGACTTGGGTTTCCAGCTTGCAGACATGTCCATCAGTTCACCAGCTCCGGGGCATCATGTGAATGGTGGTAACATTTGTTTACTGACCTCTGTGAACATCCAAGACCCTGCACAGTACTTCAAAAGTTCAAATGCCACACAAAAAAATGTTATTGTTTCTTTCTTGAATGTTAATTTAGTTTACTGAAAAGGAAAAGGTGGGGGGAAAAAAGGGTCAGTGGATTAGATTGCAGAAACAGCACTGTCTTTCAAAAAGTGACTATATTTTCAATTGGCTGCCTAAAAGCTTCTATTCAGGTCTTTTTCAAACACATGCATGAGAGGCCAGCAACCTGTCCTTTGAGACTGCCACCTCATCATTGCGAAATTTGTTGCATTATTAGTATTATTATGGGGTCAACTACACCACCTTGAACCTGCCTGGTAAACTCCAGCAACAAAAATCTAAAGGCATCAATTTTAGTGACAGCAAACAATTTAAACAACGTTTGTTCTAACCATAGCAGGAAATTCCTGCAGTTGAGTTGCCTTTCACAGGTAAGGGAGGGGAAGAAGAGAAGAGCAGAAGGGGGCTGATGTTTTGGGTTTTGTTTTCCTTGAAATTGAGATTTCTCAGAGCTCTACATTCTTCTGTGCTTTAGGCACAACTTTTCCAATAACATGCTGCAGAAAGGCTTGTTCTGAGGTGCATTAGATTCAAAACTCAATATATTATGCCTAATATAATATATATAACCTATAATATAACCTAATATAACCTATATCCACACAGGATAGAACTGAAGGGGCTTATGGGATAACCTGTCAAAATCATTAGGTTTTCTTACAACTTCTCTACTCATACAGTAAATCAAATTATCACGTAAAAGTAGCATTTAAATTCTATGACTTCTTCTAAACAATATATTTCTATATAACATCGGTTCTCCCACAGAATTAAAATACTGAATGATGTATTTGGAAAATAGTTCCTGTTTCTGCGATACAGGTTTGATTTCTGCAAGTAACAAATGATGACTTTAGTGACTCCTTGCTTAGAGAAGCCAAAGGTAAAAGAAGTTCTGTGAACATTATCACACAAAATAAGGACTGAAAAAGGGTTAAAAGCACAGTCCAGTATTCAAACCATGCGGAACTGCGAAATTCCACAGTAAAATCTGGAGATGGATTATTTGCATGGAGGAAAAACATCTGTCAGCATAGCTTGGTGCATAAAGAGGAGGATGTCTGCATATAAGTCACACCACATTTTGGCAGAATGTGCTGCTGACATATGTTGGGTGGCCAGATTTCTTGAAAAGATGCCCCTAGGGCAAAATGGACCAAGTCATTCTCATGTCCAAAGGAAGTTTCTTCATTTTGGAAAAGGTCCACGAGTAATACATGCAAATAAAGGAATAAAAATATCTTGGTTTTCTCATTTGTAAAGGTCTTTTTTAAGCTTTAGTGCATACTTAGTGAATATTTGTAGGAAATTAAAAAAAGAAGAGAGCATCCAGGCCCAGTAGCAACCACACAAAATGAGACAAACAACTTATTCTTTGAATGACCACAGGATTTTAGAAGTTTTTCAGCATCTCATGCAGCCCCAAGGCAAACATTGCAAAATGAGGGTGTATTTTTTTAAATCATCATCATAGATGTTCAAGGCCAGGAATCTTTATCATGATTAGCATGATTATCATGATTATCATTATTTTCTTCACAGAAAATGCCAGTACTATGCAAAACTAGATGAGACCCATCTACACTGTTGCCTGATCATATTAGCATCATATACCTAGTTATTACAGATAACTTATAGGCTACTAAGATGAAACAGCATTTATTTACTTGATTGAATAGCGGTGGGACATAGAAACTGTATATTGTAGTTTCAAACTACAGAAAATCAGACACATACATGCATTTTCAAGATCACAGCAGAGAACAGATACAACCCATCAAAAATAAAATGGAGATTTTATTATGCAATTTATAATGCTCCAAAGAGTATGAAACTAAGTAATGCACTTTCGAAGCAAACTCCCCAACTCATCTGATAGAAGAAGGCAACCTAAGAAAACTCATTGTTCAACAAGCAAGCAAAGTAGAAACCTGTGGAAGTCAATAAAGTGGTTGAAATCTGTAGATTCCAGTAAACGAGAGCATCTGGAGCAGCAAATCTTGCTGCCATTTTCAGAACGGGTGAGACTGTGATTTACCTGAGAACCAATAAATAACCTGTCAGTGTCACAGGAAGAGACTGAAAGAAGCTTCCTACTCAATGGTAGCTTTTCTTAATAAAAGTGTCTTTCACTCAACAACTTAATTATTAACATTTCAAGCTCAAAGCTCTAGGACTAGGTGAGCAGAAAAACACTAATGTACCTTTCTTGGTGAACACAGGTTAAATTTATTGCTGGACTGACTAACCTGTCATGGGATGAACCTCGACACACAAAGTCTTTTGTTTATGTGAGACTGAATATTGATTATTTATTAAAATAGCCACTACTTAATTTGAAATAATATTTCAGAATTTAATTCAATTGTATGCTTCATATAGAATGTTATTTTAGTCCCTGTGTCTCTGTGATTGCATTTTCTATAAAATCAGCACTGCTTCCACCACAGGAGCTTCTTACTGATAACCACAGTAAGTTCTGACTCCACAGTTCTCATCATCAGCAATGGGAATATATTATTCAAAAATTGTTTTGGGAAAAAAAGTTTCATCAACACAAAACCTGCACTAATCAGTTTAATTTGAGCAAGATGCAGAATTATAAGAAAACACACTGTAAGCCTCACATTTAAAATTCAGAAATATCCTAATTAATTTAATTTGCCTCAATTCAAATTTGACCTAGCATTTCAATATTCACTTCAGCTCTTTTTATAAAGAGAAAAACCCCAATATAAAATTGAAGTATTTCTTTCCAACTTAGGGCTTCCACACATCACTGCTTCCCACCTTTTGAAAGCCTCCAGAGCACAAGGACCAGCCACCAAGGCCACCAAGCAACACCCGGTGACTTTGTAGCTCAACGAATTAGACTCAGAGTTCCCAAAACATGATACCTCCTGCTCTACAGAATAACTCTGCTTTTAGGTCAGCAGTGCAGAAAATACATGCAATGCCGTGCATGTGCCTTAAGCACTTGCATTTGCAACTTGTTAACCCTTCTCCTGAACCCATCAGAGCCTGACCCCACAGACACAAAATTCAGCCGTAATCAGAACGCAAACCCATCTCAGGCTTTCAGATTTGTCCCCAAATGCACGGTTCAATAACCAGATAATGTCTCATTATTTTGTTTGAATAAAAAGGAATAAATTTTAAAAACTGAGTAATAGCCACGATCTATTTTGCTTGTGCCTGCATGAGGGGGAACTAGTTAAGTATTTGGTGCCTGATTTTTATCATTATTATCACTATTTATTTTTTTTAATATTCATTAGAGGAAAAGCCTGTATAAATATAATGCAAGATTCAAAAACAGGATTAGTGCTTCTACTGCACAATACTTACTTTAAATATTCTTATTATTATAAAATACTATTATTTCTATATATAACCGAGTTTCTCCCCATCTGTGTTACATACTTGCTGTGTTTTTTAACTGTGATGTCAAACAATAAGTCATTTTAGCAAGGTAATAATAAGAAACAGCTACCTCACTCATTCTATTATTTCATTCTTATACCAGTTCTGGAGTTTTTGTGTGCATGCACTTTAAACAAATGTTCACCCATTACTGTCAAGCAACTTGTCTTACTACTTTGTATTTTCTCTGTGAATCACAAATACCCTGCTTTCTAAACTATGTGCATGCCTAATGACAGTGGCTTGCTGGAAGGAAAGGAATATTAGGAAATTAGTAGTGCATGTAAGAGAAGTGGCAGCTTATCAAAAACACTTTCCTTATCGCACACACATTTAGAACAAAATTTAAGGTCTGAAACTTTTCTGATATGGCAGATTGTAAAAGATCAAGTAAAATTCAAAAGTTTACTTGAAAGACACAGATTATATAGAAATAATGACTCTCTTGGCAAAATTAAAATCAGTTTCCTGACAGCTATTTAGCATCAACCTCTCTCAAGAGGTGGGCAGGACTTCCCCACAGTTTTTGTAAACTACGTAATCTGTGCTACAAGACATGTTGTAACCATGAAAGTCCACATTTCCTGGGACATTCCCTAAGGATAACATGCATTACAACAGACAATAATTATTCCGGTCTGGAAATCATTCTCATATTCAATACCCCTGTGCCATCTTTCCACTTGAGAAAACAGCTCACCCAACATAACTCTAGAAATGGTCTTGTGTGAAGCTGACTTATTTCCACTCCAATAAATCTGTCTGATTTTTTCCTCCTTTGCCAGACAGGTGCACCATCAAAATAATCCTGAGATCAGCCTTTCTGGAGGGTTCAGACTGAAAGATGCTATCCCATTAAGTTCAACTGGACTGAGCATTTCAGCAGCTTCTTGCACATTTCCCAGAGATTGCCAGGGAAGGTTCCTTAAAAACCTCTAGATGGAAATGAGACCTAACCACTTTCCACTAAGAATTTTTAGCACTCTGTTTGCTGGCAGGTGTTAAAAAAGAATCACTGGATTTATTATCTAATGCTATCACACTTGTTCTCTTTACTAAACAACATGTGTCACAGTCCTGGAGACATTAATTCTCAGCATTAATAATAACAATTTCCAAATCACTTAACAATAAAAGGGTTTGAGAACTTCATACATTTTCAGTTTTGCTTTTGTATATTTGCTTCAGAAAGCTTCTCCTCCTGGATAATTTCTCATGTTTCAATTCACTGACGAGTTTCAAAACAAAGGTAATGAAACAGCATTTTATCTCATTACACGTGCGATCTGATCTTGGCCTTTGCACCTTGTACACAAGCCAACCTTGGCCAGCAGAGGTTCAGATTAGATAACAGGAAAATTTATTCATGAAAAGGGTTGTGAAGCACTGGAACAGGCTGCCCAGGGAAATGGTGGAATCACCATGTCTATAGGGGTTTAAAAGACATATAGATGAGGCTTTTAGGGACATGGTTTAGTGCTAGAGTTAGGTTATGGTTGGACTCCATGATCTTGAGGGTCTCTTCCAACCAAAATGATTCTATGATTCTATGTCCTGGTTGACAAGAGCACTCTGTGTGTGAACCACAGGGCTTCTTGAGCTGCCTTCCAAGTTAATCCCAAACGGCCCGTACAAAGCAAATGGACCTCATATCACATTTACTTATCTCACTTGTGCCTAAATTTTACGTCAGCAGTGGGCCAGCTAGTATGTGGCATTTGGTATGGCACAGGGGCCAAGTAAAAGCTAAGCAATACACACAACACAGACTGTAACACTACTATTGGTGTGTGTATATATATATATATATATACGTATGTAAGAGCTCACCTGTACAGGAGAAATCATCCACACGGACATAGCCCATGACACAGTCACAACGATAGGATCCAGGTAAGTTAACGCACACCGTATTGGCATGACAATAATGCATCTTGGCAGCACATTCATCAATATCTGCAGGAAAAAACAACCAAAGAAAGTCCCAGTCAGGCTTCATGAAATCAAAAACATGACACAATATTAGAATAAGAGGAAACAATTCCCATTTACAACTCCAAAGGTAATCTGGTTTAACTCTGGCACTAAAGAACAAAGCATATTTACTAGAAAAGCATAGCTTAAAATAGAGCTAAAACTCCTGATAATATGATAGTAATGGGTTCCTTCCACTGTTCTTGAAATCCTAAAACTTTTTTAACTCTCTAAAAGTAACACATTCATGTTTTTTTTTTTCCTATTACAATATTAAAAGACAAAAACCAACGCAAATTTTTCAAACACATAAAACAGCACCATAAGTATGAAAATCCTAACTCTGGCTTATCGGTAAACTAAAGCACAAAGGCACAGTAGCTCTGTACAACATTATATCAGCTGCAGTGCTGGATTGATATGGCACAGCAACATTTGTCAGGGCAATGCAGCAAATTCAGCTGCAGAGTTATCAAATATTCCAGCCATCCAGATGTACCCAAGTGCTCTGACAGTGCCCTGCCCCTGGAACCCACTCCTGGAGTTACTGAGTCTGTGCCACTTCCACATCTTGCACAAGCAGAATATTGAGCCAGTCACCTAAACCCATTTAAAACCTGCTTTACATCATCCCAATGCAAAAAAATGGTAGCAACTTGACCCCATCTTCTCTGTTTGCTTGAGCAATCTCTCCTGCTGCTGCAAATCCAAAATTCAAAACTATTTTCACAATGGTGAATCAAACCTATCATTTACCTGCCTGTTTAACAATCCCAAAGCTCTGTGATATTGTAATCTGAGAAATCTTCTCTCTTCCTTCCCCACAAAACCAGGTATTATACTGAAGAATTCTCTTTATTTTTTTTCTCAGCAGGATAGATTTTCTGCTTAGTAGCACAGATTTTACATAAAGTAATGCACGGTTTTCAGAAGATTAATTCTAGTGTGACATACGGCCACACAAAGAAAGATGAATCAGACTCATTTTTTCCCCCTTTTACTTTCTCCTTGTTATTGTTTGCTCACACTCAAGAGTGGTGTTAATTGACAACACAGCTGAAGAACTTCCTCGGATGGTGGGGTACAGATGAGATGGTCACCCCACAGTGTGGTCTCCTACTACATCCCTCCACAGAGCTACCTGTAGAGACCAAGCTACAACCTCCTCCCACATGGTGCTTATGGCGGACATGATGGAAGTGCCACAAGGGGTTAGTACCAAAACACCAGGATTTAGCCCCAGAAGGTGGGGGAATATAATTGTGCACATATTGAGTTGTTGGTTGACTAAATTTGAGTATTCTCTTTAACCTCCCTAAACCAAAGTAGTTGCAGTTGAGATGCACCCACACTTCCAGTCTCTAAAAATGAAACACATGCCAGCTATACTCACACTTGCTACACTACAGACATCTGTCCAGTAGGAACGACTAGCTAAATGACTTTGTGTTGGCCACCAAACAGCTGTCAGTTGGCAGCAATTTCTGACTGCTGCCAACTTGAGCTGAATTAGAAACGATGGCCTGGAGGCAAAAGACTGTACACCACTGCAAACACCTTGAACTATCTCATTCCTGCATTTCTGTTGTTTCTATTGCAGTGCCACTTGATGAAATGAATTTTAAAGTGTCGGGAGCATCAATATATGGAAGATAAAAGCCAAGAAAAATCCTCCCACATGTCTTGTTATCACACGACTGAGCGCTAGAGCCACTTGGGAAACACTCAGGTGTTGACGTGTGTTCGCGCTGTTCTGCTTGCAGCCTCTTTTTAATAGGTTTTTGGAGCATAGCTTTGAGGAGTTTTGTTCTTGCATATCTAATAATTTCCTAGCATAAAAGGGAAAGGAAGGAAAAGATGTCTGAAAAGAAAGTAAGAATGTCAAAACAGCAACCAATTCACCTGAAAATTAACCTTACGCGCTACAGCCTATCTCCAGCTTCCTTCTTGAATTCACCAGACAACACTCCTCCTCTTTCTTCCCCCAAAGGGAAGCGAGAGGATTAAAAGTCTCAAAGGTGAAGGAATTGGAACTTTGATTCATTGCGAGCAAGACCCACATTACTGTAACACAAAACGTTAGAATATCCAGAGATAAAAAGAAAATTCACAACCTGTATGAAAATACAACTGTGGAAGAACTTCTCAAAAGGAGACTATGGACTTCAAGTGGTGACTTGACTATAAATAGTGGAATTGAGAACAACTGACACCGGAGTGCTCCAGAAGTCCTTGAGTCCAGGAAGAAAAAGTCGGGGCCTAACAAAGGAACCAGAAGGAACAAAAGATCCCTCTCTTCAAACTTTGCTCATTTATTTAACTCTCTTCTCAGTTTTTCTTGGTGCATTTTCCATAAAATCTTTTGGTATTTCACATTTTCTTTCACCTTTGCGGTATTAGCCTTCTACTAACACACACATTTCCTTTATAGAGAATAATATTGAGAGGTCAAAACCAGCAATAGTATTTTCTTATTAAAGCCTGTAAAGCAGTGCTAAAGCTGTTGTTCTGGACCAAAATTCTACAAATTCTTTAAAAGGTTAGGTATTCATCACAAAAAGCTGTGGGTTTTTACTTAATATTGTTAGAGTAAAATCCATAAAGCACAGAGTGGTGTATATCAGCTCAGTTGTAATGGAACTCAAATTGTGATTCATGTGTATAGATTGCTTGTCGCATTTGAAATATTAGAGCTCATCTTCTAGTGGTCTTTTGAGGTGATAAAAATACATGATTTATGTGTCTCTCCAGACGGGTGAAGTAGTTTGTTTTTCTTTTAAAAAGGTATACTTATGGTCTTTAAAATGAGACTTGACACAGCATAATGAACATTCACATATCACCAGCTCCCATCTACATAAGCCAGCTCTTTGCAACAACAAAGACTTTGGGGCTTCACTTTTCCAGTGAGGATGGTTACGTTACAGGTGGGCTGGGTTGGGAAGCAAGTGCTGTCCTACTGGGTTCAAGTGTTCCCTTAACAGTCAGCAAAATAGAGTTCCGAGCCTACGCAGAGCTCTCTTTACCACAGTACTCACCTACCCTATAGCTCATCAGTTATCACCGTTACTCCTTAGAGTTCTAAAGAGTGTTTGTGAGTGTATAGGGAAATATACACTTATTATCTTTTATTATTTGTGCCGGTGCACTCAGCAACACTACGAGTACACTGAGACAAAACACAAGAGCAGTATCTCAGTGGAGATGATCCACACCTGACATGCATTTTACTGCACAGCACACACTCATCTCATACCACCAACCAAGCAAAACAAGGTGGGATGGAAAGAAAATACCAATGGTGTTCAACCCATGGCCAGCAAAAGAGGTTTTCTCACCTGCAAATGTACTTGATGAACTTCACAAACCACTTAACCCTTTTCACGCCTGACTTGGAATCCTATTGCTAAATATTTAAAGTTGACAATGAGATGCCAAATCACAACTAGAGAAACTTCTTATTGTTTATCCCCTCCAACAAGTGTCACACCAAACCAAACTAATCTCTGCTGTAAAGAGGGCACAGTTCTTGTTAATGGCAATGAGTTATATCCACACAGAAGGTAAAATGCATGAACAGTTTTTCAAATGGTTACTCTTGTAATAACCGCACGTGAGAAATCTTGAAACAAAGCGCACTCTGCCCCTGGAATTGCAGAGCATTTAATAATAAACCATTTGGACATTTGCAGTATCGCTACCTGTGGTTTGGGCCTTCATTGTTTAACTACTGGAAAATAATAACATTCAGATTGAAACCAAATTAAACAAAGTATGACGTGTTCCAGAGTACCAACAGATGACGGATTTGGAAATCTGCTAAGTATCAGAATCAATTACTCCATTTGCAAGTGTCTCTCAACTATTCACTTTGTAGTTGGAGAGCAACATTCCCAAACTTAACTCTAATTTTCAAGCACTCTGTGAGGAAGCAAAGACAGAAAAGCAAACATGGGGGGAGGAGGAAGGAAAGGAAAAGGGAAAAGGGAAAAGGGAAAAGGGAAAAGGGAAAAGGGAAAAGGGAAAAGGGAAAAGGGAAAAGGGAAAAGGGAAAAGACAACTTTGCAGAAAGTTCTGATCTCTAATTCATTACTCCCAACTAGAAAATATTATTAGTGGGGGGTAAATTCCCCTCCCTATTTCTTATTCAAGTTAATACAATGCCTTGACTTGAACTATATTAAACCCTGGTGTAAATAATCTGGATTTTTTTTTTTAAATAAAATCAACCCATGTTGTTATTTAGATAATACAAAATCTTAAAATATGTTCACAAGCTGATGGAATCACATAAACAGTTTCCAAACAGTGGAGCATAATAGTAGGGGAGCATAAGAGAGCTCCTACAATTTCAGTCACCCTATGCTTATGCAAAAACGAACATATGTTCTTTTCCTTGATCTTTACATTTAGTTTTCATTCTCCAGATTCTCCCTGATTCTTTCCTGCTCTTATCTCCTTTCCACTGCCAGACTCACTTTTCAGCTCCCTTGCTTTATTTTTCCCCCCCTCCCTGTCTTCTTTCCCATATATCTAACATACCCCACACCTGTTTTGTACCTTTAGCACAGGGCTGCTTTCTCAAATTGTGCAACACAAGCCTCAGAGAGCCAGAAAGCATCAGATGGCAGCAATCAGCAGTTCCCTGTGGGCTGGCAGCAGCTCAGCTTCCCACCACTGCCTAAGAACAGACTAATTATTGCCCGCAAATGTTTAGGCTAACCTTAAAACCATTTACCAACTTGGACTCCTTGATAACAATTAATCTCCTCCAAGGCAGGGCTGCCGTGCAAAGGCAGAAGACCCTCGTCATTCCTCTGATTTGGACAGATGGAGCTACTGCCTGCTCAGAGCCAGGAAAACAACCCAAAACAAAAGCAGATCAGCCAAAGGAGAAAGTCCCTTTCCAAAGGGCTAAGAACCATTACTGTAATGTCGTTAAGGCACTAACTAGCTAAAAATACCTTCATAAATTAGGGCTGCTGTAACATCACCTGAGAATCCATAAGCAATAAAATAACTATCAATATAATAACATCAGGAAGTATTATCACTTTGACTTTTAGAGCTTCATTAAGACGGTGCAGCCTCTTCCTCTAGGCACAGCGTAAAACTGCTTTACATACCTACTTAACGATCAGGACAAGAGTATCAATATTCCAAATCTTTCTATCAATTTAAGTGCCCCTCTGGGGATGACAACTGTTTAACAATCCAGTTAAACAAACAAACAAATAAATATTTGAAAACACACACTCACATGCAAATCACACCTGACCAGTCACACTTTCCAGAGCAGACCAGCCCTCAACTAATGTAACATTGCTGAGAAGGACCAAAAAAGCCTTAGACATTCAAATATCACTTAGGCACATGAGCTCCTCTTCTCCATCCTTGTTAATGCTTACAATAATCTACAAATCATTAGTCTAAGTTATGGCTTTTTTTGCTTTTAAAAATAGAGTGTTTCATAACCGGAGTCTCCAATAATCTGGCCAACTCTGGAGCCAGGATATTTCAGCCACAGTCATTTCGCTCATCATCCCTCCAAATATCACAATCCTATCATGAAAGACAGCACTAGATTCTTTAGTTTGCTGTCCACACTATCTAGTGATCCTCTGAGACGATTTTCCTTTTATTATTCTAGTAAATTCTGCTCCTCTCTAAGGAAAACTAAAAATATGCTGTTCCAGTCTCCCTTGCACTTTCCATCATTACGCTGACAATTTACGATGCATTATTAAATGTCTGTGTGGTTGGTTTGGGGGAGATGGTCCATCCTCAAGAGCCTTGAGATCTCTTAGGACAAGAGCAGTTTATTTAAATTGAACTTTTCATAAAAGATTATATGAACCAGTTAGAAAGCTGCCACTGACATGTCAGCATTAAAGAAAATACAAGTAATGTGGTGTTGCTTTTAATAGAAAGGAGCTGTTTTCTTAACCCTAAGTGAACGGCTGCATTCATTTTATAAATACATTAATAAAAAATGTTCACAGACTTATAAATATTACTTTCTTAATGTTTGCAGCTATAGCTCTTAGGGATGATTGATAACTTATTCATAAGGTATCTCTGACAGTTGCAAATAAGTTATTTAAAAAAAAAATACGCAGCCAGAATTCACATATGATAATGCAGCTTAGAGAACACAGATTAAAAATAATCACAAAAAGCAGAATGAAACATTTGGGGGAACAGGTTTTGGCTAACGGCAGCAGATCAGTCATTTGCTCAAACATGTCAAAGCAACTAGCAAAAACAAGTCACGATTCTTCACCTATAATAGCAGACACTATGATGCTTCAAACTTAACTGAAATCCAGATTGGTTTTTCCAGGATTATTCAAGACGCAATTTATTCTACCTAATTATTATTTGAAAACAGACTGATATTTGTATTTAAGATGCATGGCGGCAAAACGGGCTACTAAGCTGTGTGCCTGAGTGGGTGTAAAGACTTTTTGTCAGAGATGCTGCTTAATTTGCCCTTCCGCTAAGTGGTTTATGAGAGGCCATATAGCAAACAAGTTACTTTCCTGTTTCAGAGTCCATCTGGCCAACAGGATTCCGAACTTTTACCCAAGTCAGTCCTACCGTCCCTGCTCTCCAGCTCTGGCCTCTGAGACTCCATCAAAGCAGATCAATGTCTTTGAGGATAATTTGCTATAAGGGATTAATGGATTCTGAAGAAAGATCATTATGTCTTCTCATAGACATTATGGCAGAGACGTTCTTCACCACCCCCAGGTATTTTAACATACTCAGGAATACCAGCAGAAAGAATTCTCTATTTCAGGAAAATGACCTGGCGCCTATTAGGAAAAAAGCATAGAACACTTATACCCTTTCAAGTTGTATTAAACCCACTGAGGAGTGAAGAACAAGATGTTGAATGCATCTGGTTATAATGAGACCACTTCAACTAACATGGAGGTAATCCCAAACAAGCTGGTGTTGGTCCTACAGGAGTTGTTGGCGCTCAGAACTTGGCAGGAGGAGCGAGCCTACAACAGGAGAAGTTGTCCACTCTTTGGTTCAGAGTATCCAGGGGATTTCATGGGTTACAGAACTATCGCTGCATCTCTCGAGAACAGGCCGATGTAACGACCCAGCTGGGATCTGTGCTGCCTCTCTCTATGGTTAGAGTAATACTCTTGGCAATTTTACCAAGGACACCACAGTAGATAAGAGGCAAATTCAGAGAAAGATATAAGATAAACTCAGAAAAAGCATGCAATTCAAATATGATGCATTTTGTAAATTTCTCTTATAAAAATGTGAAATCAGAAATAAGCCCATGTGGTTGTGAATCCGATGATGGCATTAGCATGTTCTTCAATATTAGTTTTATCTCAAAACCAGCTGAAAAACTGTTAACTGTTCTTTTTTATTACTTTTATAGAAATTGAATGTTTCATCGATCCATCACCCATTATTCAAAGGTAGGAAATAATCGTATTTGTACATGCTACCTTTCTCAGAATGGAAGTTTTTGTAAAATTTCACTCCCAATGCTAATTTTGGAATTAATAAAAATTCCTACAGATGTGATAACTAAAATGTTGGGGTACCCAAGGTTCATCCTTGTAAATGTAATAAATGCCTGCATGGGTATGGCAAGCATCCCAATAAAGAAACTTAACTTCACCACAGTAATCACATTTGGCAGTTAATCAAAAATGAAACAGTACACTGAACATGAAAAGCCACTGGCTCTTCGGCAGGCAACAGACTGAACAATAATGACGACATTCCTCCCTAGGCATCCTATATATCTTTCCCTAAAGCAGGAGATGTTCGGGAAATCTCGTAGCTGTTGAGGAGAAGATGGTGAAAAAATTAGGCTTGTTCCAAGGCATATGAAGGACAAATTCTTGCCACCAAAGATGATTTGATAAACCAAACCATGAATCGAGAGCTATACTGTCACAGTCTGTCAACACAGCACAGCACATCTCCGGCCAGCTGCGGGCTCCAAAGTTTGGAATCAGCAGTTTGACACTGTTCTCCATTGCGAAGACCCTGAGCATGATGACAAGGGTCTGATTGGCTCCTCCAATGAATCTGTACAGATCAACAAAAATGTATCTGAAAAGTCTATTCCCTTACATAAACGGTGCTCGTCAGTGCATTACTATTTGCCTATTCAGGACACAGAGAGTTAACTACTTTATGTCACGGGCTAGAACCCATGATATAAAGCTCAAGAAATTACTACGAGGACAGGAGAAGGAAGAGTTATATGTAATAAATCTAACTGGACTACTCTCCCTTAGTATTTAGGACCACTCTTCCGCCCATTTTTCTTCTTCAAAGGCTCTTAATGCACAAGATTCCATTCTAAATCTAACTACTTCATGCTCGGCTGTAAGAGTTACCATTACATAAGTCTACGTCAAATAAAAGGCTATGCTACTACTGCTTCTAAATACATTACAGCCCATTAGAAAACAAAGCAATATAATCACCTCATTCTTATAAAACTAGCTCTGTTCCTTAAAAAGGATTGCCTCTAGTTTACTGATTATATCAATCTGCTCCCAAAGCTCTGCTTGCCTTGGCTTTGATTTCAGTTATGAAAGAAACTCCCCTTTGGATCTCAGTAAGCGCTGATGAAGTAAATACTGTTGGTGGAAAAGGAAAGTCAGATTTGTGTAATAGATTCACCTCCTTTTTTTATCATTATTTTTTAATCCTACCAGACATTCACAGAGATACCAGTAGATGCTTATATGGGGAGGGAAGAAGGGAAGGGGAGAGGTGAGTGTTTTTTTCTCTAATCTTCCATTCACCTACATTAGCCAAGCATTATGACACATTGAAATAACTATATCCATTTTCATTCAGCTGATACCTTACCTTACCTTTTCAATCCCTTTTATCTGATTTTACAAATGGCTAAGGGGGAACAATGGATTACTGTATGAAAATGAACAATTATTTCTTCACGCTGCTACACCAAGAGCAATTACACTAAATACCTGGTTCCATCCACGCTTGTCTTGTAGCATTGTCCCAAATTTTTGCTTCACTGGTCTATTTTTATCCCTAATACTCTCACCCAGTTTGTCTCCTATCTGTGTCCTGCAATATTGACTGGCTTACTCTTTTAAATCCACACAGATGCTATCTTCAAATGATAAATTGTAGAAGGCTACCCATTTAATTGATCTAGAATCCCTGTGCCCACAGCAACCTTTTATTGTGGCATTTAGAAGGACACTATCTCTCTGAAAAATCAAATGCTAATGCAAACCGTATGGGTTTGGGGTTTTTTTTGGGGGGTGGTGTTTTTACCACGTCTAAAAAAAACTTACAGTTCCTGGAAAAGTACTGATCTTTCATTTTATAATTCCTTTTAATGTATGTAGTTATGATAAACAAGATGTGATATGTTAGCAGCAAAAAAACCATGCAAAATTAATGCTCCACCATTTTCACACTGAATTTCTGCAGCGCAAAGCAGCACACAGGTAATGGAAAAATATTGTCCCATGCTGGTAAACACTCACCGTGCCCTCTTCTCCATTTATGGCCTTCACAGCTCTATTTGCATTTTCCTAAATGTTGTCTCTTAACATCTTTTCAAGCATTCATTATTCATCTGTTTCCATCACATCTTGTTCCTCTGTGCAACTCTGCTCAAAAATCCATGTGGAAACACTGAACTTAAAGTGGCAGACCTGTCACCATCGCTAAGTCAAGGCCACGCCACCCAAACCAGGTGGTTTTATATAATAGAGGCTTTACTCATTTTATTTTCCTGGGTCCAGACTACTCCCTGTTAACCAGGTTCCACAGAGGGTTAGAGACAAATATCTTACATAAGAAAATTACAGATCATTGAGAAGCAGTTCTTTTCCTCGTATCCCTCTAAGCCATGCTAAACACCTTGCTTTGTTCTGCATCCTTGCAACACAATCCAGTCATATTGTTTGTGCCCTTTTAAATTTAATTTAATCAATAATGTAAAACTAAATACACACACAAACATCAGCAGAAGAAACATGCCTAATTTTATATCCTATAACTATTTTTCCCTATAAACGTAACCTTAATTGACATAACTGAAAAGTGCAAGGTGCATTTTTGATCTGAGCAAATATGGTAATCGGGTGTGATTTATAGCACTAGTTACCGAGAGAGGTATTTCTGGTTTGGAGATTGCAACAATATTGTATTCCTTAGGCATAACCTGAGGTGATCTAAGCAACAGGAACAATGAAAGGGGGCAGGGGGAGAATCCAACAGAAGATCATGAAAATATTCTTTACCTGCCGCTCTAATTCCTGCCTCAACACTTAGGAGGAAATTTTATTTTAATTGCTTTGCTTTTGGCTATGAAATTGAACCAGTGATTTAATGCTTTCCCCTTTGATAATATAGTCAAAGTTTAGCTGCAGTTAAAAGAAATTGGGACACTCAGGTCCTGACTATTTCATTTCTAACAACTCTGTGTCTGAATTACTATATCCACTGTCATCACAGTGAGACAATGATGTCTTTACCCTCATTTCCTTTATCAGTGTCAGCTACTGAGGAATTCATTCACACAGATTCCCTCAAATTCCACCAAGTCAGCGCACAGTGAATGGAGGAAGAAAAGAGATGCTGACCCACACCCCCTCACTCATGAAAACTAACTGTGGGCATGGCTGTTTGGTTGATGTTTTAACCAAAGCTCTTGATGGGGCGTGTGCCATCCCGCAAAGAGCCGTACCACAAACAAGCTTTCGGAGAGCCTTCCAGAAGCAGGATTTTAATTTGTGGTACACAGCACCCTGATCGTTGGGAGCGGAGGTCAGGAATGGGGGCAGTATTAAGTTGTTATTTGTGATACTAAATTACTATTCTATTACCAGTACCCTTATGTACATTTCAGAGCAGGTTATCAGCAATACGTCCCAGTTTGAGCATGACCAAGACAGGCTTTTAGTGACTATAAGCAATCCTCTCAAAACCCAGCAAAATCCACTGTGAAATACAGGACTGTACAGCAGGGCAGAGGCAGAAGCGGGAATCAGGTTGAAATAATCCTTGTGAAAATTAACGACGTTAAGAGTTCAATGGGATTTGATTTTAACGAACCTACTAAAGAGTGTGTGTATAGGTCTGTGTGTGTGTATACACGTATTTGTGCACTGCAGAGGGAGGTGAATCAACAAAGATCTCACACTGAATGAGGATAAAGAACAGGAAAGTTGAACCAACATCATGGGTTTCAATCACTGTTCTCTGTCTTGATTTTTTAAGGTAGATTAAGTTTTATTTAAAAGCAAAACGGTGACTCTTAGATTGCTGCTGGTGAAAGCTTCATGTTTTTTGACCCTGGAGATAACCATTATGAAAACAATATGAGCTTCCACTATCGCTATAAGGAGGGAGACCTCTATATATATCTAAAATGTATTTTCACCATCTCTATTAAGAAGCAAAATTCTGGCCCGTTTTCATCATTCATTCCACATTATTTGTAAATAATGCCTCACTCAGGGCAAGGAGGTAGAAGAACAGGGAATGAAGTTGAGCCTGGGAAGAAGGGAGGGGTGGGGAGAAGGGGTTTCTCAGATTTGTTCTTATTTCTCATTATCTTACTGTGATTTGATTGGCAATAAATTTCCTTTTCTCAAGTCAGGTCTGTTCTGCTCAGTCTGTTCCTCAAGTCAAGTCTGTTCTGCTCAATGGCAATTGCTGAGTGATCTCTCTGTCCTTATCTCCCCACACGAGCTTTTCATTGTATTTTCTCCCTCTCATCCCACTGAGGAGAGGGAGTGATAGAGCAGCTTAGTGAGCACCTGGAAGCCACCGATGTCAACCCACTTCATTTACTTATCATTTTAAACTAAGAATTTTATTTCCTTTAGCCTGTGAAAAAGTAATTTAAGCAATTATATCTCCATGTTCGGTATCTCTTGAGTACTAAAGAATGAAGAATCAGAGACCCATTTAAGAGGGAATGACTAAATCAAGATTTTTCAAGTTTCCACTCAAGTCCTGTAAGAATGATGCTAATAACTGTAATTTTAACAGCCAATAGATGCAATTTTAATTAGTTAGTCATTGTTTTTCATTAAGGTGAGTGATGTACTGAAACTCCATTGAGTCATAAAACCATCATTTAACACAACTGCCAGGCTTTTTGAGGCAATTCACTTGACATTCTATTAAATCAAAGGAAAGGTGTGACTACTGTATCTAAGCCTGCATCTGTATTTCTGGGTATAATAAGCATCAAGGAAAAAATTAGTAATGCGCAATAACAAGATCTGTACCCAGTACACATGCTTCTTTCTCACAAAAAAAATATATTCAAGATAAAAAAAAAGACTTTTTTTCTTAGAATCATCCACCTTTCTCCAGCTTCTCTTCCTCCTGTAGCACTTCCACAAACCCAAATATAAATGAGGGAAATAATCCGTTGACACAATAGAATGATCAATCCTATGGTCTAACAAAGCTGGATACATATAGAAATTTCTTCTTAACAATCAGTTTCTATTTATCTTCCAATTTTTCAGAAATCCTAACAACATTGTTCCTTAATTCTAGCTTCTCTTTATCTTGGTAGCCCTAAAAAACTTATTTTGTCTAGTCCATAATCCTGAATTCACAAAAAGCTGCTGTCTGACTGCTCATGCACATATTTGAAGCCAGTTATGTTCATTCTATCCCTTCAACCTAGCTATACATATCTAACTTCTGGTCTTGCCTCATAAATCAGTTCCTACAAGCCCTTCATCATTTTTACAGTCCTTTCTGAATAGCTTTCTATTTATTAATTTTAAATTATCTAACTGTACATGCCATTTGCCTCAATGTGACACATGCTCTGAACTCGGCTTCTGAATCTTCACAAAGATTTTGGAAGGGGAAAATCATGTGCTGCTTTGACCTTGGGAAATTATCCCAGAACCAGATTCTGTTAAAACAGTTTTAGAGAAAATATGAATGAAAAAAATTACACAGGAATAGTGAAATCACTGGGGTTTCATTATATTGAGGTTTACAGAGTGGCATGAAGACCTTCTAACCTGAGAAAGACCGATATGAATTTCTTATAGAGACAATTACAGAGCATGTAATTTGCACTGATTCTAAGCTATACATATCTTGCTGTTTTCCAAATAGGTACTAGATTCTCCTACTCTGATAAATCCCCCATAAATCCACTAGTATTTAAAATCCAAGGAAGACACAGCACCCCAAGGATGATGGGTAGACAATGTTCTCTTCGGCTCAAGGACAAGACTCAGCTCATGAGCTGCACTAGAATATCTGCACGTCAGAGCTTCAGCTGATAAAAAACAACAGACAGCTGATGTCTGTAGTATTTAAAAAATCAACCTATACACACATATTCATATATATGTGAATTAAACAAATCTTCAGTTCCTCCAGCAGATACAGGAAGGGCTCTGTTCCCTGTGCATGCTGTATTCATCTTAAATAAAGGCATCTTTTCACACTTTAAAGCCCTAAACTCTCTATCTGGGCATCTAAGCACGGGCACATAATTAAAGGGACATCACACACTGCAATTTGTTCAGGAATCAGTAACAAAAGATAAGCGCTAACACGGAGGAGATAAAAATTCAAAAGCATTCATCTTCATTCAGTCACAGGGAGTTTTTAAGACTTGGCTAATAAATACTAACAGCATATCCAGGGTATTAGCACTCATATGCTAAAATCCCCATTTGGTTCTATGTCAGTAAATTAATTTGTTTTAGTATCACGTATTAAAACATCTGATTAGTGATGTTGTTGATATAATAATAAAATATTTGACTAATAATTCAAATATCTACTGACAGATGAACAGCTTGTTTGTGAGGTGACCAACGTGAATCATAATCCTTAGCAAATTTCCCTTAGGTATAGCCAAGTTATTACTACCTTAGAAAAATAAATTCCTCCCCTACTCACAACATCTCTCCATTTTCTCAACTTCTGCTCCTTTTTTCTCTTTTTTTTTAAGATTTCTTGCTGTTTTCTCTGATGGGAAAATTGTTACTATTTTTAAGTACAAATCTCACCAGTTTATATTTTTGCAGCACTGCAATTTATCAATCTTACTTTAACCTGTCATTTTATCTGCTGTCCATATATATAAATACTGAGAGTTGATGTCTTATAATTAACCCAAAAGGCCCAAACATCCTGAAGACACAAAGGAGTTAGCTTGACAACAGCTACTGATGCAAGCTGATGCACAGTATGAAGAAATACATATTATGGCTTAAAACAATAGGGAGTCTGACTGCTAGACCTCTGAATTAGCCATAAATCACAGAAGACACATTTCTGAACTCAAAAGCAAGGCTACACAGATGGCTGGAGACCTAAGCTACGATGTCCTTCAGAAAGAGAAAGGTTCTCCATCCAGTTGGACTAGACTATCCATCCAACTATAGGTGTCAGCATGCCAAGCATGACATCGTACCTGGACATCTATCCTCTACAGTGCATTATACAGAAAAAGGAAAGTCCTGATGTCCACAGTCTGGGTTTGGATGTCTTAGTTATACCTATGAAACGTAAAATCATCTCACTGCATTGTTAGAGAGAAAAATTCCACAATTCAAAGATTATTTGGTTCTCTGCTATGAGTCTACTGTTTGCCCCAAACAGCAAAGACTTACCACAAAAAAAGAAGTGAACATAAGACGACAATGTCATAACAAAAACACATGAGTCAATAAACACATTCCCACAGGAAACAGAAGAGCTGTCAATTCGTCTGCCATTGCTTCCTAGGTTGGCCACCGCAGTGCAGAGACACAGGATCATATCCCACTTCAATTCATTTCAGCCTGGCAAATTGTAGCCGAGTTTTTTTGTGCAAAAGACTTCTGTAAACCACACAGGAGAAGCCCTCCTAGATGTGGATTTGACAGGGCACCTAGACTACCAGACATGTGGTAACAGGTTGAGTCCTCAATGGGCTTCAGCGAGCAGAAGCTGGCGTTGATGTTGCATTCAGCTGAAAGGAGAGTAGGAACATGGTCGTATCTGCCATTTCTCATTCCTCACCTCATCAGCCTCATTGTCTTCCCAGCATTGAAGACCCCTGGGGTCACAATGGAGGAGGCTGCAGACCATTGGATTCCTTTGGACACAAACCACCAGGAATAGCCCAAGTCAACATGGTACCTTATGCAATTCAGGAGAAAATTAGGCTTCTTCCAAATTTGTGAGGGAGAGAAAAGGCAACCTACATATATAGTCACTTCAGAAATCAGTTCCTAAGTCTTCCCTGATTTCTGACAACAGCCTACCCTACCAACATGGATTGTAAAAGCAGTTTTTGAACTCTTGTCATCATCCCTGTGTCTCAAACGTGGAGCTCAAAGAGAGCGATCTCTCTACCTGTGATCTCTCAGAGGAAGTGACAATTTCTCCGAGCACATCAATGAATGGTTTTTACACTGTGAAACTATTTCTCACACAATGAACAGTCCTTTGGCAAAGTATACTTGCTTCAGTGTTCAGATGCCATTTTCCCCTTAAGCCTCTGAAAGAAAAAACCTGCTCATTTTGTAGAAAAAGAGGGAGGTCAAGACTAAAAGATTCACCACTGTCCAGTCCTTCCCGCTCCCCCACTGCTGTTAGTGCTTTTCTCAGTGCACAAATGAAGATGGGGGGATGATTTTTCTCTTCACAGCTGGCAAGCTCTCCCATTTTTGAGATGATAGCCATGTGTGTTTACAATGCAGATTTACTCTTGGAGCTTAATCAGGCTGCATTTATTTTTAAATAAATGCCACTATTCACATATTACAGCGATACAGACTGCAAGGCAGTAGCAATATCTTGCTTAATTTCTCTGTGTATTTCCATTGTTTTTTTCAGGGGTTGTAAGGTTCACAGTATACTGTAGCATGTGTTGTTATAGCTGTGGCAAGTGTGAAATGATCATTATACTAGACGTATTCCTCCTCACCAGCTAGTTATGCCAAAAACACTCATTAAAAAAAGTGTACATACTAAATACAAACAATTAAAAAGTCTAATATTTATTCTCTACCAAACTGATATCCCCAGTTTGTGCTGTTAGGTACAGAGAGATTGTCAGGCATTTACTCCTAAATATTTTAGAGAGCTTTCCAAAGATCACAGACACAACCTGGAGTTTCTCCCGGAGGAATGGGAGCAGACAAATCTGGTACAAGAACATGCAGGGGATAAATATGACTTTCTGTACGGGGGATGCAGAATAGGCAGCTTTTCAGGAACACTCAGTTCACAGAACCTGAATTAATCTCTCACCAATCGAAAAGAGCAAAGAAGTCCAGTACTAGAAACTATTTATTGGGTTTTGGGGAGGTATTTAGCAGAGCTGGTTTACTTATTTTTATTTTTAGCAAATGGGTCACATGTCAAAAATAGAGTTTGGGCTTACCAGAAATCATTCATGGATTTGGAACAAATTAAGAAAGCTGAGCTCAGTAATACAAATAAACAACTTTTTGGAGAGCGTGACATTTCTAAAATAACATCTTTCAGTCTCACAAGGGAACAAGCACCACGCACACAAGAGGATGCAGAGAGGTTTGAACAAGGGTCAATCCCACCAGGAGACCATCCCAACCACAGCTTGGAGAAGCAGAAATAGAGACAACAGAGACAATAACCAAATGTTTTCCTGTCTGGGGTGGTGAGTTGACTCTCTTGGGATTTTGTTTGTTTTACAGCGCTCCCCAACTATTTGCAATTCTTCATCCAATTTCCATACATTTCTTAACATCTTAATACTTGTTAATTACTCTATAAAAAGCTGAAACATTTGCTATTGATTCTGCAGAATAACTTTTAAGAGTAATAATATAAATTTCCTGATACCTATTTCAGATATATTAATGCCCATACAAACCTAAGGTGTCACAACTGGCTTTATATAAGTAAACAAAAGTAGTTTTAATACTCAAAATATGTATAACCTCCATTACTAGAAGAATTGGAAATTATAACATTTTAAAAGCACATATTATTCAGGTCACATTTTACTTGTTATTCCTTATTTCTCTCCCAAGAGTAGACTTCTTTTTGTTGTTTTGGAGCCCACATTCTCCCCCCAGTATTCTAGGCTCTCTGATCCCTCCATCCTGGGCATCACATTGTTTGCTACATTAGTGCTTTTCACTAATTTTGACAATGAGTTATCTTAAAGACAGTCTTTCATTAATTTTGAATTGTCCCTTTCTTCCCTTTTAACCTGAGCCTGTCTGCAAAGTCAGTCTTGCCCCTATATTAGCTCTTTCTAGTCTAACTTATTGAAATGAACATTGCTTAAAAATGTAAGACATTCTATAAATCAAACACCTAAAATCCCAGTGTTTAATTTCCCTTGAGTAGGCCAAATCTAGGACACCTGAGCAATTGTTGTGACCAGATATTCCTCTTGAACACTTCCTCATGTTTTTTGTTTATAAATATGTTTTAAGATGTAGAGTTTGCCACTCAGTCTTCAAAATATGATTTAAGTAGAAAGACTATGACAAATTTACATATAAAAAGCCCTTGTACATATGCCTATGAAGTTATCAGGAATGTCTGGGTCAGAATTTAGATGGAAAACCTCCAGAAAAATGGGTAGAATGAATCTTGAATTAAACAATAAGTTGAATGACCAGTAGGTAATGCCTGCCTCATCTGAAAAAGAGCTGTTCTGGTTATGAGCTTTCTTTGGCCACTAATTCAAAGGTTAATAAAACCCAATGGGTTTTTTAGCTTTTGCTATAAGTCTATTGTCATATCATGCATAATTTTCAAACTGGGATTTTACTGAGGTTTGGCATGTTTTGCAATAGGAAACAAACAGAACAATGCTGCATAGCCATAGAGTTCTTACACTCCGACCAGCCATGGCCTCCCACAGAAGAGAATCGTAGCAGCAAGTGAAATAATTTGATTGTGGGTACAATAATTATATGGAAAGACCCCATTATACTTTTTTCTGCTCATAACATTACATAAAATAAGTCTGTATACCATGTGTTCTCACTTCACGTTATCTCATTTTTAATTATGTTTTAGTACTAAAAAGTATGCTCACTATCCAGATAATGTTTTCCTTTAAAACTACAGGTGGGTCAAACAGAGGTTCTTCTGAATCCCCAAATTTTAAAAATTCATCATCTCATTACCAAAAACCATTTCAAAGTGAATTAAGGTGCAAAAGAATTTGATTAACTACAGTTATAAATCTGAAACTAAAATGGAGACAGTTGTAAATCAAATAAAATACCTTATTAAAAGATATAACTTCAGATATTTATCAATCTCCAGAAATTAAGAGTAGAAAACAGAAAATTACACATGTACATGAAGATGGAATTAATCCTGTCATCACAACCTATTGACTGAGAGTAAATCAAAGAATAGACTGAAAACATCAGGGAATAGTTTGGGTTGGAAGGGACCTTCAAAGGTCATCTACTCCAATCCCCCTACAATGAGCAGGGTCATCTCCAACCAGATCAGTTTGCTCAGAGCCTCAGTCACCATCTTTTAAGTATATTTTTGGTGGTAGTTTGCAATTTTTAAAGCCACAATGTGAAGTCTTCAGGTTTGTTCTTTACCTCTAATTACCACCCAGCCTCACTGGAGACCACATCAGGGGTGAAGAATTTAAAAGCTGCAATAAACCTATAGAAAAGCTGGCTAAAGAAAGAAATTGATCAAATGATTGTGTACTGACTCATCTTTTGATGAGTTCAATGATACATAACGGATATATAAAAATAAGTCTACAAAGAAGGTTTGGGTTTTAACAGGGCTAACTGAGCGCCTAAGAAAGTTAACACAACTGACTGGACTGCACTGAGCTCAAAAATACAGAGAAATAACCTTAATAAAAGGCTGAAAGCATTTGGAGTGAAAGTGAGAAAAACTCAGCAAGGATGAAAAACACTTCAAAGAAGATATCAGGAGTAAGCAAAAAACTTACAAGGATGGGAAAAGACAGATTTATTAACAAGATAAGCCACGTCTCCTATGTTAGCCACATAGTAAAAACAGTGGCTGAGATCAATCTTTCAAAGGAAAACAGAATAAACAGTGAAATATTCTTTTTCACTTAAGCAGAAGAGAATCAGGAAAATAAAGAGAATGACCAGTTATAGATTCTCTTACTCTCATACAGATTCAAGGAGAAGTAAACTCTGTGTAACCACAAACCTGGGCAAATGTCCCCTTTCCTCATAAGAATAAAGACAAATGGACAGGAGCATTTCCAGCACACTGAAAGAACCAGAAGATGAGAATACAAACTCAATGGCAAGTTTTTTGCTGCAACCTATAAACCAATGGCAAGTAAAGTTGTCCTATTACATCAGTTAGTTTCATAAACCTTTACTTGAAAACTTTGTTCTTTGTGCATCCCAGATCATCATTTCTAAAGCAAAAATAACACTGAGAAATACTAAACATAGGACCTGCGTTCCAAGAAAGGAGAAGCGATAAACACATATTCATGTCATTTTGACACTGAACGCTGCAGACTTTGGAAGAGGCAGTAATTGAGGGCATGGAGGTATACCTGAAGTACGATAAAATGAAATATATACTCATTACTAGTAGATCACCTGAAAACAATAATGTGTTTTCTTAGTAAGATACCTGACTACTTGGAGAAGGGCAGTAAAGTGCAACTAATACATCTAGATTTAACTTGAGCATCTGATAGTGTCCTACAAGAACTTATTATTTAAAAGGCAGACAATGAGGAATAATATAAGAATACATCACAATATGGAAAACAATGAGGAATAATATAAGAATACATTACAATATGGATAAAAAAACTGTCTGTGTGAGGTGCTATATATAGAGTCTATACTGAAAAAAAAGCAGTTCTGAGGATGGAGAAATTTACTAACAGTGTTTCTCAAGAACCACCCTTGGGATTCATACTGCTTAATATATTCATTAGCAACCTTAGTTCAAGGACTAGATTATGAAATGCAAAGATGACAGAGTTATCAGCACGGAAGAACACAAGATCATCACACTGGAAGAACGAGATGACCTTCAGAGCAAGAAAATGGAACAAAATGAAATTTAAAAGCAAGAAGTGCACCATCATGACAAGAGAAAATAATGACAAAGATATCTCCTTTAAACTGGAAGTTCATCAGTTGTAAGAGATAGAAAAGAAGAAAGCTGGTCGATAAAATTATTATAAGGTACCAATGTGTTGCAACTGCAAAAAGGTCTAATGAATTTCGGGGACATGTAAGACATTATCAGCTGACTCAGAAAAAGACTACTCAGATCTCATGCAAAATAGCATGGAGATTCCTGATCACCTGTGTTCAAAACAAAACCTGTGCATGTATCCAGAAAACAGTTTCTAAGGTGATTATGAGAACGGGAAAATAACCATGAAAAGAAACAAGGAAACCTTGGCCCTTTCCGCTTAGTTAAACAAAGACTGAGTATATATATATATAATTATATATATATATATATAATTATATTTTACTATATATATGCTTATTGTGCTCAGTTTCTTCTCGTGGCTAGCTTTAAACATGGACAGAATGTAGAAGTATTAAATAGCCATGTGGAAGCTGGGTCTAATCCATCAGGGCAGAGAAGACCTCGGACAGGAGCCAGAGGTGCCTGACAACCCTGGCACTGACTGCAGACACAGTCAGGATCAGCTTTGACTCTTGAGCCCAAGTGTCCACCTGCCGACTCCTGTGAAATCAGAAAGTCCACACTTGCCAGCCATGGTCTGATGGTGGCTCCAAGTGGGAGCGAGGCAGAAGAGAGCACCAACTAAGCAAACAATAATTATTCATATATATATAATAACAGTAAGCATCTCACAGCAGCAGAAGAGTTACTGAGTCCAAAATTGGGAATAGCTCACCTTTATGTGATTTTTTAGTGAAGCAATATTCCTGTAAGCAACAGCTTGGATTATGTGATGCAACAAAATCCTTTCATATAGAAACATATATCCCCTGTATGGCTAAAATGAGATTTGTCTTACTAACCTGTTCACCCATCAAGTGTCACCTCTTTGGCTAATGGTTTAGATCGAAGGAAGGAACACAGCTCATAATGTACATAACCAACTGTGTAATGCTGCTCAGCGGGGAAATATCCCTCCTGTAACACTGCAGTGATTACCTTATGCCTTGAAGCATGAGAGCTGATGATCTTTATCTTACCTTTCATAACTACAAATGTTACTATTGGTCATAAAATTATCCAAGCACTTCAAAAATTCAGCCACAATATTTGATTTGATGACCCTCTGCACTAGGGACTAGGCACAAGCTCACTAGGCATTCAACGTCTGGCAAGTCATTTGTTTTAAATTACACTTTTATTTTCATATTGCGGAACAGGATTGGAATAACCTTCTGAATAAGTTTCACTATAGCCTTCATAAAAAACCATGAGTAGCTAAATCAAACCTCGCTTAAGGGCTTGACTATGACTTCAACTTATGCTATATGTCATAATAAATCCATTCTCGCAGTAGATGCCAACACCTTCCCGCCCAGAGCAGGTGGACTAGAATTGTGGAGAACGCACGGGAACAATATTCCACTTCTCCAGCTTTCCACATGTGAGCCAGCACAGCCCTCACCATTTGCCACAGGTACTTCACCACTTCCCTCCTGCTTCCAAAACCCTGCAGCCCAGGAACAAGGGATCACGGAGGGAGAGGTTCCTGGGCTGCACCACCTCCTGTGCTAATCCGGAGCTATTCAGTTTAAGCAGCACTTCTTGTCTGAACAAGTGCCAAAAGGTACAGTTTAAGCCTTAAGTCCTTTCCTTTTAATTCCACTACCGTGGATGCTCAGGTGTGAAGAATACAAATATCTTCATTTTCAGAAGAAATTTCCACATCTTTTTCTTTGCTTATTAAGACAGAAATTAACCAAGACTCATCTGAAGAAAACAACTTCTATTTTTTTCAGACAGCTCAGAAGATAACAAGAAAAAAACACACAGACTCGGTTATTAAACAGCAAGCAGCTGACACATCCTCCCACCCACCCTCCCCACACACACGAACGCGCACGCGTGCACACACACGGGCTGTTCTTCTGCTTGATATCCCAGAAGTTAACAAGGGAAAAAGGACAGATTGCAGACAGGATTAAAGCAGGTATTCTCGACAAGCAAATCACATGTCTGAAAATTCATTTCTCAGTAAGATTATGTAAGCGGAGCCAGCTTGGCTCAGTCACACTTGCCTATCAGTTATCAAAACAGCTTCTATAAAAGAGGAAGACTGGGGGAGAGGGGACAGGAGGTTTATACATTTATTGAATTTAAAAAGAAAGAAAAAAAGGCAAAGCTAACTCAGAAACTTACTTAGTCAAAAGTAATGATGTTTCAGAAGACAAGGACATTTTATCTCTAAAATCAAACCATTCAGTGTAGAATATTCTATAAAACGAGCATCTGTCAAAGCGATCAAAAAGACACCACTTCTTTGCCAGTAGTAATGTATTTAAGAGGTTTTTGCTAGCAAAGTGCCATGGCAACCACAGTAATACCTGGGGTACAGTGTTCTCCTGAGAAACAAAACACCTTCCCTTGCAAAATAAAATAATTTTGCGAAGGTGCAACACAAAAGCAGTTTTCCAACAGGATGAGTAACTTCAGTGACTGCAGAGCCAATGAACTCCAGAATCAGGCCCCCATCAACTCTCTCTCTTTACCCAACAACATCCATATTAAGCCCAGCACAGCAGAATGCTTTAAACGTATACCAGTCATTCTCCACTTCCACATCTAATTTCGTTTAGAATGGCACAACTGTAGGACAACCCAATGCTTTTTGGAAATGCGTCAGTAATACCAAATGCTATTTCAGCTTCGAAAGCAGGGTGAAAATGGGCCACAATGAAATGAATGGTCAAAACCAGTTCCTAGTCAAGGCGCTGATGCTCACACTCCTTAAAATAGCCAGGCAGGGGGACATGTGCCTCAATGCTGAGCTGACAATGTAGCTTTAATTGAAAAATGGAAGCTACTTCACCAAGACTGATTTCTGCAATTTAAAAAGACTATATCCAGAAATAGCCTAACCCAATCTAATTATCAAGAGACGCAAGGGAAAAAAAATAACAATACTGGATATAGAGGCTTTTACGTTGAGTTGACCAACAGTGCACATGCCTTAGATCAGCTCTTTTCTACAGCAGACTGCGCAGAGTGATTAAGTCAACTTTTGAGAGAAAGCAATTCAAAACTCATGTTATTCTGAAGACTAACTTTATAGAATGCATTATCCTTGAGTGCTTTCTATCTCAACTCCCATTTCTAGAAGACTTTTATTATTATATTATTATATACCAGCACCGGCAGGGGAGGAGGGGAGAGGGTTTAAACGCATCACTCTGGGAAAGCTTTCCTTCCCTTGCTTTTCTGGCTTGCCTTCTATTCTCCATTCTCAAGGCTAAAGGAGAAAGAAATTACACAGATCATCTCAAGCAACAAAAGGGAAAAATACTGAAGATAAATAATACTACTGACAATGGCAGACACCAATTACTTCCTTTTTCTGATACCAGAGAAGCTTCCAGTGCATTTAACTCGCAATTTATGAATGTCACTGACTGACATTCAACTTTTGTGTTTCTAGCAGACTCACTTATTGTCATACTAACATTTTATTAAGCTTCTTTTTTCCCTCTTTTACCTTAACTTTAAAGCCTTGCCTGGAATCACTGTGCAGGCTGATGCCATTAATAAAGACAACAAACACGAACCCAAGACATTATTAGTGATCCCCACCTTCCACTTCATTTTATAGGAGGTTTTTCTTTGTTTGTTCTGATAAGGTGAAACAATAATTTCTTCTAACCATGCATTCGGGAATAACGTTGACTTATAAAGGGTAAAATAATTCTTGGTCTTTTTTTCCCCTTGGTCTTCGACTTACGTTAAAACACTATTTTACACTATTAGACATTTGCTATTAACAGGTACCAAACATGAAAGCTGATTAATATATACAATTAATGTGTTGACTGATTCTCTCACCACTGTCTGAAAAACCTATAATTAAACTAAAAGTTTTCTATTATAGCGCGTAATTCTTGAATCAAGCATCTGTCAATGCTTTGAATTTTTCATTTAATTTCTAAATGGAAAAAGCTTAAGCCACACAAAAGTGAACATTGAACTGGTGCAAAAAAAAGCATATTTAAATCAACTGCTTTTCAGTCATTCTGAACAAGGATAATTTTTTTCACACGTAGCCCAACTCCTGTTTCACTTGCAACTGTGCTATCTACCTCACACATTATTAGAACTGAGTGGCATCTACAATAAACAGCACTTACTTGTATTTAAGATGTAAGATTTTTCTTTGATTTTGACAATGCAGTGTGGGGAACCTCTCAATACAAACCGGCTGCCATAAGGGCTTCCCCAAGACTGACAGACATGACTGACAGTCCAGTCAGGCTTCAAAATGCAAAGGATCTTTAACCACCTTCAACAGTATCTATAATTAATCTACTTTAATTCCTCTTAGACACAAGGCTTTAAATTCCAAAGTGCTCACAGATGCAAACTTGTTGAATCTAAAGAGTGAAAATGCTGGTGACAAATATGACAATGACTGAAAGAGCGCAAGGGAAGTAAATCAAGATACAGCTTCTTCACCATATAAAGATGACACCAGTTTTCTCTGCACCACTATAAAATAAGTTTCTATAGTAAGAGCTAGAGTAGTTAATAGGAGTTGTAAGCTATTTAAGAGTTCCCTGTACTAAAGTTTTCCAATGCTGGAAGTTCAGAAAGTCATGATCCTGCAAAGCTGAAAATTTTGAAGATAATATCTTCATTCAACAGAAAAATCTTCAAAGTGTTAAACAGTCACAAAGTGCAAAGGCACAGACTGGCGAAGCACTCACTATACCATGTTTTCAACTTTAAGCACCTGAGTAGTTCCAGCTAACTCAATGGGACTACTCGCAAGATTAAAAGCTAAACCAAAGCTGTCTTAGCTGACTGAACTGGGACACAGGAGTCAGAGGCTGAAGCAAAGATTCAGATACATCAGCTGAACATCCCACCTCCCTCACTCCCAAAGGATGCCCTGATCACCTGGAGCATTAACACAGCAATGGACGCAGTCAATATAAAATATATTTCGAGGTGAGACTGAACAGTCACTGGAAGTCCTAGCACAGTGGTTACTTTATTCATGGTGGAATCTGTGACATTTTAGCCCTTTTCCTCCTTCATTTGTCACTTAAGACCCCAGAGTTATTACAAGACACTAGCAGATCAGCTAAGACTCTAAGGATTTCTTGTGACATTGTGTTCTAAAAGAATCTGAACTGAATCTTGTATTTGTTTTACTAATCAAACTCCGTATTATTAAGCACAGTTTCCTGATAGTTTGTCCTAACTCATATTTTCAGTGGTTTCACCTGGATAACGAAACAAAAAGTATACAGAAGAAAATCGCCAACAATGCTAACTTGGCAGGAATTGCAAGAATGTTGGTGAACATGTCTTGACAAACTGGAGAAACAATTCTTTAAAAGCAGAATGCAATTTGAAAAGGGCAAGGTGCTACACCTACACAGAAACAATAAACTACTGTTAATAACAGAATAATAAACTACTGTCATAATGGGTGGCAGCAAAAAATGACACTGATTGTTTTTACAGCAAAACAACTAAAAAAAAGAAACCAAAAAATCCCACATCAAACACAAGGCTTAAAAAGGACTATTTCATACTTATTTGCAGCTGCCTTTTACATATTTGAAGGTTGTTATGATGTGTCCTCACCAACAGCGGAACATCACCATCTCTTCCAGTGAAATCTATGTTAGTTTCACATCTGCTTCTTCCTTAGACTTTTTCCAGCAAATCCAAATCTGATATATAGAAAATGCTTTAAGTGATGCGTTGCAATGCTGAGGGGAGTAAAAAATGTATTAAGTTTCGTATTTCTTTCATGATGGAGCTTACCTAATTTTGCAACAACATGACCCTGACTCATTGGATCCTCAGATATAACCCTGACTCTATAGACACTCATTTTTTTCCTTTTCTGAACTATCCTATCGAGTTAGGATTGAGACTGCAGCATAGCTTAGATTAAGTGTTAGAAAAGACCTTCTAATGGTAAAGAGCACCAAAGCACTGGAATGGATTTCCAAGTGGAAACTGTAGGGTTTCCATCTCTAGAGGTTTTTTAAGACAAGATTAGGCAAATGTCTGTCAGGAATCGTTTTTCTTAAAATAATCCGTTGCTGAGCAAGCAAAATGTTCTATACTAACCTCTCAGACCAGTTTCCTCTCTTTGAGCCCTGGTTCTTCCTGCAAAAGCATTAAGTGGAGACATAAAAATATAGGAAGGAAACAGCAAGTGAGGCTGATCAGTTTTATTGTTCACTGTCACAGCTCCATGTGCATCCGAGCATATCCAGCCTCAACGGGATGATCGTACAATCAGGTCTTGAAATCTTGTACAACTCCTAGAAGTTTAATCTGAACATACTAAAGGACAAGCAAAAAACAAAAGGAAATAGCAGCATGGCCCTGAAAAGACAGTGTATTTATATAACATAAAATACTGACAGTGTTCCCTTCCACACAAAATTCTCTCTTTAAACTCCCCTTGAAGAAGAACCACAACTCATCTCTTGAGGTAATAATTAGAAGAAATTATGAGGAACTGTATTCAGTTCCTCAGGACCTGACTTCAACACCGAGAGATCTTTGATGTGCGGATGGAACATCTACTGGCATTTTGACAAATCTCAGATCTCTTTATGGAGGTGAGGCCACCTGAGCAGTGAAGTAGGTGCTAATTTGTGAGAACGGGTACAAACTTTTAGGTATTGGTATAGATTCTGCTTAAACCTTGTTCTAATGGGTAAAACACGGTAAAGACAAGAACCCTGTGCTGTGAAATTGGCTCAATTATTCTATTTCATATAATCTGTGAAAAACTGGAAGGACTTCTAAGAGACCTTGGATCTCCATAGGTGGTAAAGAATGGCACTTTAAAATCCGGCTTTTGAATCTTGGCATTACAAAAGGAGTATTCTGTTCTCAAAGGGTATAAAAGAACTCAAATGAGCAAGCTTACAAATAGTCTGAGCCAAACAATTTTCAATTTGACTTTTGGAATTTTTTTCAAGTTAGGATATAAAGTTATTCAGCCTTTAACGAAGACAGTAAATGAAGCATGAGCCATAAACCAGCTGAGTATTATAGAAGTCTGATGAAATTAAAATTCTTTCTGTCTAACAAAACACCACATTCCAGAGTTTTCTATTTCAACATGAAGTTTCTACTTTCTGTTGTTTGTTGGTTCTAATACCATCAATCAGAATATTCATCTACCCGCAACCATACTGTCAATGCACGTAATTTAAATATCACCTTTTCAGATAAGGAATGCCAGGACACCCATAGATACAGATTGCTAGTTTTCTGGCTTTATACTTTTTTTTCTGGGTGGGACTTCACTTTTTATGACAAACTAAGTCCAGAGATGAAGGACAGTAGCCAAGTATTTCATGGGGCATTTCCTTACCTACTGCACATAGAAAGCACCTGTTCTTCACATAATTATTTCCCATCACCTTCTTCTTTCACTAATATCAGTAAAGATGATGCGTTACAAGGTTTTCAAAGATGTTACTAGAGGCATCAAAAATTAAACTGGTAAGCAAAGGGCCAATCTTTCAACTGGTCACCAATTATTCATCTAAATCATTCATCACTCAAATATAATCTGGAGATCTCCTACCTGCCCTTAAATTTGATCCAAAAGTTACATGGAATTCTACAAGAAATTATGCTGTGACTTTTAGAATGTTGGAATCTTACATTGTGTACCTAATTTAAGATCTTAAACTAGGATTATTCTCAAGTTATGTTCATCTTTCACATGGAGAACATTATCTGTGCACCAGCTCATAACACAAGCACAAACATCAATCACATCTATTGAATTTATTGATATGCATGTTCGTGAATTTTTTTGGCTGTGTTGAGTGATTGATTCAGTAGACAACATCAGAAAAGGCTTGGCTCGAGTCATCTTAGTTTCCTCATTTTTAAGGATATAGACACTTACTATCCTAAACTAGTACCCACATTTTTTTCTTTGTGCTGAGCTGGCCAAGAGGAGTGCTACACTGTGCTATCTTTTAATAATTATTGCAAGAGTTTATTCCTTGGTCTGTTACTAAGAACAGCTCATCTCATATGCTCACAATCTTTGCAGATATTAAAAATATTTAGTCAAATAACATAGAGGCAGATGCAACAAATCCTTGAGCCCCAACAGCTATTTCAGAGGTCACAATTCCCACATAACTACTACTTGCCACAAAACACTACACAAACAAACACCACCACAAACAACATCATTGCAAAGGTTTAGCTCAAATCCCAGCTCTTCTCCAGCTTTAATGGCTGCACTACATTTAACAGGGAGACACCTCCACCTCACATTTTCCTGATAAAATAGACACAATGGGCCAAAGTGTGCAGGCTCCTAATTCCTACTTAAGCACTTAAAACATCCATTAAAGTCATGAGATTTTAAGGATTTAAATTGAAGATTAAGAGCTGAACTGTCTTTAGGGATTGATCCTCTCTCTCTCTTTCAAAAGGTGACCAACTTCTTTTTTTTCCCCAAATAGAGGAGAAAGAAGCAGCTTCTTCCCTTTGTGCAACAGCCCAACCATTAAATGCCTTCAGATACACTGAGTGCCCAGGTCAGCCCTCCACTTCAGAGGATTCACGCAGCCCTTTCTCTGGACACCCTCCCAACAATCAGAGCAAACCCATCTGGTGGTGAAGTCGGAACTGGTTTATGTTTGCTCATAAAAAGATGTCTCGAGAGAGCAAAATTTCCTTTGTAAGGCCAATGGAGAAGACACAAGAAAGGATCTGACAGCTGGCCTCTCACATGAGAATTGCACATTTTCTTTATGCTGCACTCATTTTCATCACATGCTGTAACTGGCGCACTATTTGTACACAACAAAAACTCAACTGTTTTCTCCTTCTCATGTGGCATATTCTTATTTGACTAGACCACAGCATTTAGTGAATAGAAAAAGTTTGGTCCTAAGAGGGCTGTGAGGCTTTTCATCCCATGGAGAAACAAAACCAGAGAGATTGCTTAGCTGAGGAGCTTAAAAAACATTGGTATGATTTTTTGGACCACATATTTAAAACCCTAGAATAACGCACTGATGATGAGAGAAAGAAACATATAACAAAACTGAGAATGACTTCAGCCCAACTGCCACATCAGGAAACTGTCAGTAGAGAAGCCCTGTTCTGATTTAAATAATATATTACTATATATTGCATGTCCATGAAAACCTCATTTGCTGATCTTAAAAGCAGTAACTCATGTGACTTTTAAGTTCAGTCAAACTAATATTCAAGGACCCAGGCCGTCACCTGAGACATGCAAATAACTGTCATTTGAAGTGTCATAATACATCTTAGATAACTTGATTCAACTCTGCCTTACTAACTCAAAAGAGTCATGCTGAGGTTTTTCAATCATGCCAAACAGCTCATGGAGTGAGTCCTTTTGTCAGGGGAAAACAAAAGTCTGCTGTGGCCAATTATACTCTTAAGTATAGTTTTGTTTTATGAGAGAGTATCATTTATTCTTTTTCACCTCCTTTGCAAACAGTAAAGATTTGGGTTTTTTAATCTGTTGGTTGCGAGCACTGCTCCTGTCCCTATGGCAATCAGCAAGTCGCTGTGTCATTAGTGCTTTGTGAAGGCGACTCCAGGTACCCTGGGAGACGCGTTCTTGGGATGCAGCACTTAGGGGACTGAGGCAACACAACAATGCTGGGCCCTGGCAATCAGCTGCTGCTTTTGTTGGACCACACTGAGCTCTGGTTCCACAGGAACTGGAATTGAAGGAGCCCATGGAGAGACTAGGAAGCCTTTTCAGCAACTTTGAAAAATGAGACATTAGAAAACTATAGTCAATGCACAGACAATTGGAAAAATAATGATAAAAGGCTTGGGAAACTACTTCATTCTGCTTAAACCACTGGCAAATGGCTCTTCAGTTCTCCTTCCACCTATAGACAGTACGGCGAGCACAGTTAAAACCATAATATTTAACTATTCATTTCTAGTTCTAGGGCCAGTGACCAGTGAGAAAAACTGCTGGCCTAAGCTTTAGAGAAAATAGATGCTGATCACAGGATCCAAGTTATCAAAAATCTCAGCTAAAATCAAGGCGCCTCTAAAAATGCATAAAAAACAATGGGAAGTCTGGATAGCCAACCTATCCAAACAAATAAAAAAGTCAATCATGCAGCAAGAACCCGGGGTTTGCATCAAGCTTGATGAGACATGTAGAAAAACAGACGACTGGCACCTTTTGAAAGGAAAGACACCATTTGCAGTAAATGAGAATTTGGTAAACAATGCAATGAAAGCAGCTGGTGAGTAACTGGGCTTTGCTCAGATGTGACAAATGCAGCCTCTCCGTACAAACAAATACTGGAAAGGAACAAACAAGAAAAGCCCAATGTGTCCTGTATCAGCAAGTTCCATGCAGTTCAAGTGTACTTAGTGCCTCCTCAACACAGTTTGGTTAGTGCGCAGTTTTGACAGCATTCCCATTGTATGCTTTTCATGCAAAAATTAATTACTTCTATCTGTCAGGCATCATAAGCTCTATTACACTAAAACAAGGTTTTGTTTGTTTGTTTGTGTCTCTCATGTTTTAATTATTGCAACATGATTACAACAGACGAAACAACAGCCTAAAGGTACGATGCAGCTACCATCTAAAATATACTAGTGTATAAATATGTATGAGTATGTATGTAGCTATGGACGAGGCTTCTTTTCATAAATAAGCAATTCACATAATCCAAGCTTAGAACGCTTTTTCTGGTACCTTCACATTTGGTTTATTAACAGCCTTCAAAATTGCTCCTCATCACAGCAAAGTGACTTTGAGGTAATGAATAAACATCACTCATTCTCTTACAGGGGTAAAAAAGAAAGAAGGTGATGGAGGGAAACACGTGAAACTTGGTGTGAGATACTTGTAGTCATTAAATGGAAATGCTGAACACACAAACTGTGAAGAACATTATGATTTGATCACACACCAACATTTAGCCTCTTGCTTACATCTCACTATTCACACATTGTTCAAGACAACCTGAATGGTTAAATATTAAAAGAGTTGGCTTCAAAGTGCAGAGGAACATGTGAACAGACACTACATTTAAGATAAAATTCATCTAAACTCTTCAGGTAACATTTGGTTCAATACTTCACAGCTACAACCCAAGGATAATCCCTGCCTTGCTATTTATTGAGAACTCTGTTCTGTGTTTCTCTTGCACTACAGTGCTTGATATGCACGGGAAAAAGGTTTTAAAGCTTTTAGTAAGTCATACTTAATCCATACATACACTGTCGTGTCAGCACACAATTATCACAAGCCATCTCATGAGTAACAAAGCTAACTAGTGTTCTGATTACTGAGCTGAACACCAGAACCTACAAAATGCTACAGAAATCAACATGTGCTGCAGAGAAGTCCTCCCAGCTCAAACCAATGCTACCTCTTGTATCAGAAAAGCCAGCAGAAGTCTAACAGGGAGCAGCTTTCAGCTCTTCCCCAGCAGCCAAGAGGGGAGAACCACCACATGAAAGGATGTACCACACAGCACTTGGCAGCTCTTTTCAGCTCTGTCATGTGAAGCTACACAAGTCAATGTATGAGTTCAAGTTCACATTATTCAGATTCAACAAAAGATTTAATCGTACCTTCTCTATACTTTCCTTGACTGATTTGCCTTTTGCTATGTTTGTCTTCAATTTCAAGGGCTATCACGTGCTCTTCCAAGTTTAACTATAATCACACATTTGGCGCCAAGAGACTGACTCCTAACCAGAATCAAACCATGAGAGTTACAATTACTAAAAAAAAAGCACAATCACTTATTCTCTCACATTGCACTCAAATTAGTTTTGCATTAACAACACCACCCCAAGCATCTCCCTTCAAAACCCCCTAGGAATAATCCTTTTCCATGACACCTAAAGGCCCTGACAAATGACTCAGCTAAAGCTGTATTCCAAGCACATTCTTGCATCTTTCCACCTGTCTGTGGTTCTGTGTTGTTACCTCCTGACAATATTTGGCTATGGGGCAGTAAGTGCCACACGACAGCTCTCTCTGGGGTGGAAATGAGCCACTGCTACCTTGGAGGAACTGCCAGCCCCGTGAAGTTGGGCGGAGAGGAAACTCTTGCTGAGATCCAATCTCAAGCTGGGCACCATGGACTTCATCTGAGGACAAAACCTGTTGTAGAGGCTGACAGCTCTTGCTGAAGTAAGAACTTAGTGCAACTTCCTTCTTGCTCAGAGATGTCTCTGCCTTACTTTCATCACCACGATTCAATGCATGTTTAGGTTTACAAAAATAATTTTTAAAGCAGAAACTATTCACTTAAAAAAGCAGGATTTTACTTAAGGAAAAAGGAAGCTGTTCTAGGATTTCAGCTTCAAACCACATTCCCACATACTTTTTTCCTCCCACCTAAAACACGGTCTCTTGTCTTAGGTTAGAAAGCCTCCTGGAAAATGAATCCTATTTTCATCGTACATTTGAATAACACCTATCACAGTGATAGCCTGCCTCAAAAAACATAAGTTTCAGACACTGTAGAAATTAAAGCAGTTATAAGCATAAATAACTCCTCTGTCTTTAGATCTTCCCATGCCATGTGATACATACACACACTTACTGATACATCTTATGTGGAAGGAGAAAACCCCGAGACTACAATGGCATCCTACAGCTACCCTAAAACTGCAATGGCATCTCTTAAGGAAGGTTAAATCTAAAACTAGCAAAAAAAAACAAAATGCTGGAACTTCAGTTGTTCGCTACAAGCACATGGATTCAGGTCAAGTTAATATTTTATGATGTATATATACTTATATACATACACAGGTTATTTCCTGTCTATATACCTATCATAACATAACATTATTCCTGCAGTTCAGCTAAACATTACAGAGCAGTTCAGCCCTGCTGTTGGTTGAATAACTGCAAGAAAAAGATATTCTCCATTTTTTCAAGAAGCATTTTTTTCTTGATATAGCCAAGCAAGAATCCAATATGCCCCACCACATAAAACCAGCCTATGATAAGACATACAACTGACATATGTTCAAAGAAAACTCCCCTAGGGTTTAAATGCACCCCTGATCAGGAATATCAAAGAATAGCATCTGACACTGCTGCAGTTCAGACAGCCCCAACTCAGTTTATCCCCTGTAGCTCCAAACAGTTTAACGGATGATACAGTCTGTTTATCTACGGGTCAAAATACCTCCTACTGCTATATCTATAAATATATATATAAAGGAATAACAGTGCCAGCTTTTATGCTAGTTGTTGGATATTTATTTTTATGTCACAACAAAACATTTTCAGTATCATCTCTTCAACTTAAATATTCTTCTCCAAGACTTAAGTCAAAGAAATTGCACCAGTCATTGATTTAAAAAAAAATTCAACTAATTCAGTTTAAAATGGAATAGACGGCCTACGTCCCCTATATCTTTAAATTAGAAGGAGGGTATAATGCCCATGTCCCAACTCTCCAGTCCCAGAAGGATCATCTCAGTCTCCTTCAAGTTTTTTCTTTTGAAGGAAAGAACACTGTCTCAACTCACACGAGTCAAAATCAAGAAAATACCTCACTACAAATGGGTTGCTTTTTGCTCAAGAATTCTGATTTTCTAGCAGTTTCTAACTTCGGCATTTTTTGGCTGTCTCAGGCTTTCTCAGCATCACCAATTCTGAGAGTGTACCTGCTGATCTCACAGGGGTCAGATTAGCGCTGCAAAGAAAACTTGGGAGAACTTCTCCGTTTTAGTAATAAATTAAAGGAAGACTTCTCAAGTCGGTCATTTTAGAACTAATTAAAATACAGGAGAAACTACCGAGGAAGGATTTATATTCAAAGAGGATTATGGCTAGTGTTAAAATGTTTATAAAATCAATGAGAACCTAGCACAAAATAGATAATAGCTCAGGGGAATTCATATTGATTAGGATCCCATGCAGTCTGAGATACAGTTCTCTATTCCACGCTACTCATTAGTTCATTTCAAGATTTATGTGAATTATAAAATAGATTTAACTGAGCTCCAGTTATTTATATTGTGTTAACTAAGGAAAAAAAGAACTCTGCTCACCTGAAACAGAAATTCATTTGTTTCCAAATGCTTAATGAGAGAAGATGGTTCAGTCCGCCTCCACATTCATCATCTGTTGCACATTAATGAATATCCAATAATGCCAATACTAACCAAGAAACAACTGACAGGAATCTGTTAGCACTCAGACTGAGTTGCCACTTTCCCCATGTAACACAACACAAAACCAAATACTCCTGGCAACCGAAACAGCGTATGGCAAAAGCTGAATGTCTTTATAATATCCAGTGTTTTGTAGCCTTTTATGCAGGATAGCACTGATAGTAAAAACAGCAAGGTGCTAATTACTAAAAGGTACGTTGGTGCATTGCAGCTGCTGCATTGTCAAACATCAGCTGCCCGGCCAGCCACGAAGGTGCATTGTTTTTATCCAAATTTGATATTATTGTTTGTATGGAAAATCATTAGATGAAAGCCACACACAGTGGCCGTGCCAGGCTGTGCACTGATCCTCATAGAAAAGGAAGATTAGAAATTGTGCCTTACATTCTTGCAGGAAAACTGAATGCACTTCAGATTGCTGCTGACCTTTTCACAATAGCACTGATTCAGCTAGCTGGACTCAAAGCCAAAAAGCAAATAAAGTCACCTAAGGGGTACCAGGTTAAAGCAAGCTCCAGAACAGAGGCAAAGGCCTGACCTTCAAAGGTTAGTGTCGCTTGTGCCCAAATAAACGGAGGAAACTTTTCATTACCAACACAGTGGTTCCTAAATAGAAGTTAGAATTCCAGTAAAATAGTGCTTGACTGAAGAACAATTCACATGCATTATCTACTCTTAAGAGTCTGAATTAGCCTAAATGTTGGTTACACACATTCTACCAGCCAGCAATTATCTTCATCTTCCCAGTATGCTTGGCCGATTTTCCATTTTTCTCAGTTACGTTTCCATACAAGTCCATAGAAATACTGCAAAATTCTTCCCGTTTTGCATAAAAGCCCACAATGGAAAACACCCCCCATATTTTAGCAGTAAGGAAGAGCTTCATGGAGAGAAAAATCATCAGGATCGTTCCTGCTCCTGGAAGCAGGAATGCATGAGCAACAATTTCAGGCTCACGTGGGATCTCTATTGCCCAAATGTCGCACTATGTTCTTTGCAATGGTCTGGTGAAGAAGAAACACAAACCAGCCAGCAGCACAGTCATGACACTGCAAAGCGCTGAATCAACTGAGTTTTACTGCCTTATGGATGTGCAAGGAAAAGCAAGGAAATAAAGACCCCAGTGACGTGCTTCTGAGGAAACAGAAAAAGTGGGAACGGCAACAGCTATTTCTTGACCATCCACCACGCCGACAGGCCCTACTTTATCATCTCTCCCCTGGGCAGCAGAAGCAGGAGCACCACCAAGCCCTGCATCTTCTGCATCTTGGGCTCCAACAGATGGAAAGCAGAGTTTGGGTATGGTCAACCTGCCAGGAAAGAGATCTGCTGCCTGCTTGGCCCACACCTGGAGCCAGACCTAAGGCAACCCGTCATTTTTTAGTGCAAACTCTTCACAAATTAGTAGTTCTCTCTTTTTGCAAAACACAGCGTGTCTCTGAGCCAACACCAACTCACATTCACGTCTGAAGACGCTATTGTGTATTCATATAATTATCTCAGCACTAATAGCTACCGATACTTAGAGATGCTTTCCCTGGTGAAACACTGAAGGGAAAATATGAGTCATAAGAATTAGGGAAACAAAATAATGAAAATGAAGATGAGAAGGAAGCCATCCTAAGGAAGATGAGAGATTAAAAGGAATTTGTATTTCACAGGAAAGGGTTTAATTTGTTTGGGTTTACTGCACATTAAGCACAACAATCACATATTTAAATAAATCAGATCAAGGAAGAAAAAAAAAAAAAAAAAGAAGTAGAAATGAGAATATGAAAACCTAACTTATATTTATTATAGCAAATTCCACCCTAATCATTTTCAAGCACTTTTTTAAGCCTGTAAGTAGAAAACTATTTTCTACTATTGAAACACAGTGATCGTGACAGGGAAAACTGGTATGAGACATACATGGCTTCAGTGAGGGAGTGGAGGAGAAGATGGAAACACAGTAACATCTTCAAAACAACCAATAAAAAATAAGATTAATAAAATTGCAATTATTCAGAGACTAACAATAGCAAGAAGGAAAACTGAGGTGTCTAATCTAGAAATGAATTGAGGAAATCAAAAGTGCTAAGAAGGACAGTGAAAAAATTTCTAGAACACCCAAAGGGTATTTTGAAATTTACCTTTTAGATACAAAGAATAGATGCATTAACTGGGAAAAACTCTAGGAAAAAAAAAAAAAATGAATACTGAAATTATTGTAAGAGTCAGCAAATCAATAGGAAAGTAACATCAATATGAGTTATCTTTGTAGATGCTGGAGATACTTTAGTGCTCATTTCAATTACTTGAATCAAAGTCTCTTTCTAACTTTTTTAAAAGTTCCAGGTACAAAGCAGCAAAGCAGCAGGTTATTAAATAGAGGTACATGTCTCAGAAAAATGCACTTTTTGAGAGTTATTTCAGACGTGGTTACCTAAATTAAACTGATTTGTCTGTCAAAAATCTTACAGAATGAGAGGAATTACCTTTCTAAAAATTAGATGTGTAAATGAATATTTGATAGAAAGCCTTTGCTCAGTTGTCAATAACACCTGGTTAATAAAAATTTTAAAACTAAATAAACGTTTTAAAAACATAAAGCAACCACTTTGCTTCACACTGTGTAAGCAGTTCCCTTATTTCTCTACACTTACTTCAGTCTATTTTGTGGTATTATTGTGCTGTCCCCCTTATCAATTACCTTCATCCAGTAAACCTCACGATACTGCAAGCAAGACAACCAAGGGATTATTTCATAGCACTATCCCACTTTCCAGACAGCAAACTGAAAAAGAGAAACCTGTGCAGAGATACAACGGGAAATGGACGGATCTGACATCTATGAAGGCCCAAGTAACGCCTCCTTTTCTTACTAGGACAGTGCAACCAGACTTATTTTTAATTTCTGTTCAAAGGCAGCTCCTCATGCAATACAATAAGAAAATATGTTGCTCTTTTTCTTCGCTAAATTTATAAAAGTGTTTCCATAAAGGAATTGCACTGAAAAAAACTGGGAATTGATATATTGTTTGAAAATAAAACTTAATATAAATATATAAAGCAAATGTGTCTCAATTTCAGTGGTGAGCAGAAAGAGATTTATTAAAATTGCTCTACACCAGGGTAACCCTAGTGCATCTTGATAATGCCAAAAGCTCAACGCCTCTGAATAAATTCAGAATTATTTGCATTTAATAGAGACACACCCTGTACGACTCCATTCCATGTTAATCTGAACAAAAGCCATAAGGAGAAATGCTGGGAACAGATGCAAAATACACATGCAGAAACCCAAAAAGAAAGCAGAGAGTTAACCATCTAGCAAAGCCCTCGGTTAGCAAAAACATCCTTCCCGATGATTACTTAACTTGTGTGCTTTGTTTTTTATATGCACATTAGCTTTGAATACCAAGAACCATCTCAGTAAGTCACTTACTACATCTTGCAGGAAGAAATGTGTCAGTATAAACTGACATTTGTCATGATTTAGTGACTCTTGTACTTTCAGAACCAATTTAGTTTTCCCATCTACTGGAAACAAAATATGTTTGCATAAGGAAAAAGGCAATAGATAATATTTACTGGAACAGCCTCCAGTTATACTATTAGCAGGGGCAAAACACATTTTCCATTAAAAATAATAACAAATAAATATTTCTATGAGAAAACGGATGATTTTTCCATTTAGGTTTTTGACTGAAGGATAAAAACTTAATTTTATTCAGTAGTTTTAAAAAAACCAAACACAACAAACATGAGTTGTGGTGAAAAGGGGGTGGTTGTGTGGTTTGTTGTCCTTTTTTTGGTCTTTCTTTTGGAACTGTCTTTAGGTAGAGCAAACCCTTAATATTTTAAACCGGTCAACACAAAACATCTACTAGACATCCTTCTCTGAATGCAGCAAAGCTGCTGTATTTGCAACCTATATTACAGCCCCCGGGCACTATAAGTCCCCCAGCTCACCAAGTCCTGAGCTTTTCACTGTCACCTGCTTTGTAGCCACACTCAGCCCTGGTACCTTCTCCCAAGATGGGTGCTGTGGCTTCATGGCCAAAGTAGCACTGTGTCCCATGGGGTCCCTTCTCATTTACACCCCAGCATCTGCTCAAGAAGCCCCATAACCTCAGACCCACTTGTACAGAAGCATTGAAACTCCTTAAAAGGGTCATGAAAAGCATTTTAAGAGAAAAATTTCTTTGACACACCACAGCGATGAGAACATCCCTGAGGAGTTTAATGCCCTTTTTCCCCAAGATCCCTAATATCTATATACAAATCTGAACAAAATTATTTTGTACACGTACTTTATTGCATCCATTACCTGAGGACTCAACAACCTCTAGGCTGAGATCAGAACCCTCTAAATCCTTCACATGGTCCTCTAGCAAATTAAGTTCATTTCCGTGTTCCCAAAACTGACGGGGTGGACGGTGGGGTGTTCAGTTTGTCACTCATCTTGCTGCAGAACAAATGCACATCCTTCCCTCTTCTGGTCCAACAGGTTATCTATAAACTGGCTATGAGAACAGCCATTTGGACAAGGAACTCCATGCCCTCAAAGCCATTCTTTAAGAGCAATGGAAAGACAGCTTGAGCCTCAAAACTGCACACCGAGTTTCTTTCAAGTAACTGAAAAAAAGTTTACAAGTACAAGCAGTTAAGAGATCACATTTTTCTCATTTCAAGGCTTTCGACTATGCAAAATAGTTGCCCTCTCTGCAACCTCAAGCACTGCAAAAGGTAACCACGGGGAGTCAACAGCACCTAGTGGCCCTCCAGTGCTCCTGATGCAAAACACAGTACTGGAATAAGAGGCGATAGAATCATAAAAAAAAATATAGGTTGGAACTTACTTCTGGAGGTTTTCTATTCCAACCCCACTTTGAAGGCAGCACTAACTTTGGAATCACATCTGGTTATATGGGACCCATCTAACCCCAGGTACACAGTTGTCCCAAACTGCAGCAATTGCCCAGTCATAACCAGAATCCATTGCAGTAACAGTCCCCAAAGCATGCTAGACAAGCCTTGCTCAGCCATCCAGAATAAATATACTAGTCCATTATAGGCATTTGTTTTTCAGTTAATACTTTTTGTTATTGAATTTTTTTGGTCAAGTTAAGTCGTGAACATCCAGTAGCTTTTAAAAAGAATTGACCTTCTAGGCAGTGAAAAACAATTAACGATACACTCTAGAGTAATGATGTCCTTTACAAACGAGGTATCACAATGAAAGAAAAAGCCAAAGTAATCTTATCTCATGTTGACTGACATTTCCATTTGCTAGAGCTTTAAAACCATGTTCTCAAAATGTATTGCTCTTGCTGTTGTGTGATATTGAGGCTAGTTGGACTTGGCTGTAATACTTAATCCCATAGCTTTTCCGAAATAATCACAGACTGTACGGCTCAGCAAGGTGTATTGAAACTATCATTTTTGAGCCCACTCCATATGTTTCACCGGCCTACAGTAGAGAATTCAGAAACAGCTTGCTAAACAGTATTCAACCAAAAGATTCTAAAATCAGCTTTAATCATTAATGCTCTTTGCTGCCAGGAAGGAAAAATGGCCTGAAGACAAGATGATTTCTTATACTGTCTGATAAAACAGCAGTACTTTGGGGGAGGAAAGAGGAAACCTGATCTGGATTCCTCTCTGACATGGGCAGGCCCCCAGCTGTGAACAGCTGGTTATGGAGCGATGTGAACTCACTGCACCCCAGAGCCTTTGGCCCTGTCACAGCCCTTTCCCATTCTCAGGGCCTCATGTGCAGCCAATGGATACAGTTTAAAACTAAACACATCACTGGGCTCCATAACACAAAGTCAATGGAAAACAAGACCCTATGTCTCATATGTGCATATACATTAGTTCCACCAAATTGCCTAAAGCACAATTTAAACGTAAACCTTGTAGTCTTCACCTTGACTTCACAGGTCCTTGGGAAAGCTGCTATTCTGTCAGATCCCAGGCAGCCTTTTGTGCTCCAACAGGAAAATACCATTTTACGTATATGCACACACACACAGAGGTGTGTCACAGGTACATCCACACACACATCATTTCCAATTAGTCTAGTTATGTTCCAGATTTTAAAAAGAGCAACACCTCAACATCTAAGTTTTAAAAGCTAAGTGCACACTTTTTAGCAATTGGTATAAAAGCTCTGCAAGTGGCTTGCATTCAAGTGGAAGCAAAACTTCCTCATTATATACAAATATTTCTCAGCATTTATCAGCCCACTTCAGCCACTAGCAAACTTTTGACCATCATTACAAAAACAACACAGAATCCTTTTCTTTGCTTTGCTGCCAACTGTTTGCTACAACCACTTATCTGGTCTAACCTGCCATAGCGCCACTAAAAACTCTTCCAAATTTTTCCCTTATTTGCTGATGTCAGCAGAAACATGACAGGAGCTATACTGTCCTACTTTGAAGATAGAATTTTGATGATATCCGGATCAATACAAGCGCTTAATGGGTAAAGTACAGCAAGAGCTCTTTCTGTTCACAAGGGCTAGTACATGCATACCAAGTCACTATTTATGGCACAGATTTCTCCATCTTTCAGTGCTGGAACATGCAATGGGGACAATTTCCTTTAAGGGTCATTATAGCGTAAAGATAACGATGCCGACCCAGCAGGAATATACAATCTATTAATTTTTTACTGGCCAGCTTTAAAGTCAGATTCTGCTACAACTAGTAGCCAACACATCGCTGAGTTTTTCTTTAAGTCATCTAAAAATGGGATAAAGTTCTATTTTTAAAAAGAAGTTAGAAGCATAAATGCAGCCCTGCACCCAAATCTGGAATGTGGGCACACAAAGAGATCTTAGAGGATGAATGCAAACATAGATTGAAGAGACAGGCAGTGAACTAGCCCACTATTGCTTCATTCTGTCTTAGAAATGATCAGCCCCTTCTTGGCAAATAACAAAAGGTAAAAAACAAAGCTTTATATATGAGATATTAAATTACGTGCAATACAATTCATAAGAATGCAACCCTAACACATGTAAGCAATTGTTGAAGGGGAGACAGCATCCCCAATCCCTCCATTTGAACAAAAAGTCTAAACAGCCGCAGAGCAGGATTTTTATCACCATTCTGAAGAGGCAAAGAGGTTTTTTTTCCTTTCATAGCAATGATTGTAATCTATTCAAATGCAAGTTACTAACATAAGAACTGACAGTTGCAAGGCTGAATTTCTTTGGAGCCATAATTATTTATGACACTTTATTACAGTAACTCCAAAACATATGGTTACACCTTATTAGAAATTAAATTCTTTTTTCATATAAATCTCAGCGTGACATTGCACCAAAAGTTACTCCAGGGGATGGCAAATAATTTCACTTTCCAAGGTTTGGTAGTTGGAATAGTAAACTAATTCACTTGGAAATATAAAAGCACTTTTGATAACACAAATAATCCATCTAGAGCCATATAAGGCATAAACATAATTTTCTAACAAGCTCATGAACCTCCTTAGTATAAAACTTTAGCATTTTGTTTGAAAACTTTCCACGCACTAGCACTTATATCATCTCTGCCTTTGGACGTATACACTTGGCAGGGGGAAGGGTGTGTTTTGGTTTTAATTCAGTCTCTTCCACTTGCAGAAGGAAACTGCAGTCTCGTTTATTAAAGTCCATAAAGCCACAAATGGAGGAGACTGACAAGTGTCTGCCTCTTGATCTCATTATAAAAGGTGAATTTGAGTTCATTTAAAATAAAGTCTTTATGAAAACAGTAGACAGGACCAATGTATTATTCACATTATATCACCAAGAGAAGGGACTTTCACTGATAAGATTAAAAATTAGGTTAACAAGGGTCTCTTGAAGAAATTGTGAAACTCTTAAAAAACAAAACCCACCTGGCACTAAGTTCCATGTTCATAAAGAATGGGAGAAAGTTGGAGCAGGTTGTTTGGGTTTTTGGTGGTGCAGGGGGCTGGTGGTTTGGGGTTTTTTCTTCTTTTGTTGTGGTATTTTGTTTGTTTGGTTTTGGATTGGGTTTTTTGGTTGGTTTTGGTTTTTTTAGTCTCCATGGGAGAACTTGTTTCTAACTGAAATGCTGCCATTGACACAGTCTTTGAGGCAGAGATGGTGATGTTGGCTCTTGCACACTTAGATTCTTCCCCTGCCCTCCTCTTTGCTACGGTTTCAGTGTAGAGGAAAACTGAGTGAACTTGCAATGAACAGTCATTTGCCGTGAATATTTTTCCCATTTTCTAAACTTTAGGCAATTTCATGAAGTGTCTGATATGTAGTTATGCATATATGTCCACCCACACAGCATAGAACTTACGTTTATTGTCATGTAAAGTGAATGATGAGCATGGGAAATACGGATGCCTTGTGAGGTGGGTTTTTTGAGAGAACAAACAGAAGGGTTATCCTTAAAAACTGACCCAGAAGTCAAACCCATGGACACCATCCAAAACCACATACATCACTGCCCCATAGAAGGTTTATAGGATGCTGCACAATGTCCATGTCACGTCCCAAGCCACAATGCAGTGAAATTAGAACAGCTGCAATGAAATCACTACAGAGGAGGGAGGGGAAATTCAACGAAGTCCAACTTATTTCATACAGCAAGAAAAACATCAGCTGTGGAAACCCAGTAGATTGCCATCAGACTTTTACTCTGAAGGTGGCTTGTTTTTTTGGTTTCTTTTGCTTGGATTTTTGTTGGCTGGTCGTGTTTTTTTAATATTCTTATAAAATACCTTTATTTTATCACCTGTTCCTAAAAGATCAACTCAGATTCACTCCCTTTGTTTACACTCTTTACATCAACAGGTGGAAGACACCTTACAGACCATGTACAATCCTACTTCTCTATAGAGGGAAAACACACGCTACAATATAGTGAAGACAATGAGAACAATAATCTTATAGGCCCACTTTAATCAGTGTATCCTTTCCTATATTACACCCATTATCACAGGAACATTCTCTGGTGACACTGGTTAAGCAGAAAGCTAAAATAATACTTCTATATAACATGACATCTCGTGATGTGCTACTGTATCAGTTTTACTAGATATTTCTTGACGGCATAAGTAGTTGTGCATGAAGGACAGAAGGTTAATACTAATTTTCTTGTTTCATGCATTCTTGTCACTGAGAAAATACATTTATCCTAACTGGGAGATCCATCCTGCTTTGGATTTAAATGGCTCTCACAATGAATCTGAGCTCAACAGCCAGTAGGTAATAATCACTTTTGTACCAACATAACAACCCTGCAGGTAGGAAAGTGCTGTTAATCTTTCAAGTTAAGAAGGTAATAAAGAATGCAGAACTGAAATGTGGTGGGAAAAAAATAATTCTGCCTTTGCTCTTCACTGTGAAATATATAGCAGAAAAATGACCATATTCTTTTCAGATGAGACGGCTGTTTGCTTGTTAGCATCTAGAAAGTGTGGATAAGCACGCTAGTGACAAACTTTCAGCTGATTTGGCTTAATTTTTCTCATTTTACCTCTGAGTTTCAGACTCTCCATGTGCTGACACGGCACGGCCTGTCCCGTTAGTATTTGTGAAGTAGTCACAGACTGTGGAGTTTTCTGGCTTTGAAGACGTGCCAAATATTTGTCTGCCTGCTGTACAGACCACATACTGTGTCTGGAAGAATCAGCATTAGGCAGACTTAAATTAACTCCCCATTTCAGCCCTGGTTTTGCCACTGAACTGCAGTGGTATCTCTAACTCTCATGGGTGCGACTTCCAGCCCTCAACACGGGTGCTCCCATTTCATGTGCTAAAAAGTCCCAGCTGCAAGTGTGCAAATGCTGCTACATTTAACATGAATGTTTGCATCCTGCGGACATGGGACTTTCCAGCTACTTGTGCAGTTCCCAAAATTTATCCATGAATATGGGGCAGAGATAAATGGACAGTGGTTCAATGCTTGTGCCTAAGTATCCCCATCAGTAATTGAACCCCAGTCAATATGATTAACAGAAATATCTCCATATGTCTCTCTGAAAATGATGAATGCCCTAATTATATCTCATACATGCAAGAAAAGTATGCAAGTGTAAAAAGACCCCAACTTTTCTGTTTTCAAGTGAAATACTTTGCTTTTACAGAACACAGAGAATCTCCACTTATCTCCTTCATTCAATATAAGCTTCATTTACTTGTTTGTTTTCAGAAACTGTATTTCCTAAACACGTTTATGTTATTTCAGAAATGAAATACATAAAGTGGGTGGTTATCCTACATATATATTTTGACATACGGAGCTGCTAACTACTTGAAAAGGAGTTACTGAGAATGAATAGTAAAAGCCTCCCAGGTTGTTGTGATTTATTTTACAAATTTGCCGATGCCAATTCTCTGAGAAAAGTTAGAATCTTTTCAGTTATTTCCACTGTACTGCAAATGTGAATATGGAATGTTAAAAAATAAAAAGACACAAATATACGTGAATAGGCAAAGCAGACTCAAACGCAATTCTTCAGAGATCTTACAAGATCAAAATGATGCTATAAGTTCCAGCAGGATGAAACCATACAAAAGGGAGTAGAAATAACAGTAAAAACACAGGTAAGGTAAAATAATACCACATATTAGAATTTACACGCACAAGCAGTTCAAATACATTGTGAGAGATGAGAAATCTGGAAAGCTCTAACTTAATGATCCGGAGCACTCTGAACTAAGGTGCGGCTTATCAGCACATGTCATGAGTATGAAATAGTTCAACCTCGCCATCTCAAAAGCAACGGTAATCTTACATGCCTTTTAAGTTTAAAGGCTTAGAAATGATGAAGACCAATTCAGAACCACAGCTGAGCATGAGATCTTCCTTGCTTCCACAGGTGTTTTGTACGTTTACTATTTGTTGTTCAGGTGTTTCGTATATTTATTTCTTACGCAAGACACACAGAAATCCAAAACCACTAGAAAAAGAAATCTACCCCTATACAATACCAACATACTGCCACATTATTCTACCTTCAGACACACGCCTTTGAGCTCGTTTCTTTAAATCACAGCTCCACCGTGCATTTGAGGATGTTGTACATGCAACTATGAAGTGACTGTGTTTAGCAGATTAAACACATAAATGAAATCAGAGAGGCCTAAAAAGAGATGTTGCAGAAAGCTGTTGTGAGGAGTGAAAGGGTTTCACAGGGCTGAAAGGAGTTACCTCTTGGCTAATCGATTCGTCAGTCTGTAGGTGCCCTTGCTGCAGGGCCTTTTCCACTTTACCTCCTAAAACCTTCGCTCCTTCTAGCAAATGTATAATTTCATAACATGCAGAAAGCCTCTCTCTCATGGTCTCAGGCACCTAAAGGAGCTTTGTTCTCTCTCCTCACGTTTCACCCACATGCACAGAAGTCAGGGATTTCATTTGCCCTTCCGAAATTGAATGTAACGTAGACCAGATATGTTGTAATTCCCATTAATTCCTTCATAAAGCTCCTTCCCCACCACTACCCCTAATGCACCACCAACATCTGCAAAATAAAGACGTTTAAATTTTTTCCACAGAGATAAATAAAAGGGTTAAGCACTGATTTTATGTAAAACAGCAAAAAAGAACGAATACTGGATTGTGTATTACAGCTGATAAAGAGCCTTGTTACTATCTTCTGACTTGAGAGTAGTCCTTGCAATATGTAAAGAGCAGCTCTTCTCACAGTTTTTTTGTATTGAAAAAAGCTTTTTCTATATACAGCATATCTTCTGCCCAACTTTAGAAGAAACTTGTGAACTGTTTTCCCAGTCACTGAAAGTGCATCTATAGGACCATTTGAATTTTTGTTTGTAGAGAACTAAATACCACAAGATTTATAGCTGCAATTTACTGAGCAGTTCCATAAACTACTATTTAAAGCAGTCCTTTTCACTTACATACACCAAGAGGTCTTTTTTATGAAAGCACGATAATTTAAGCCCAGTCCACGCATGTCTTTTTTATTCTTTCATCCTGTCTTTCAATTCCTACAGTATATCTTCACAGCTTGTCAAAAATGCCATCTCCCATCACCAGTACCGTTAGAAAAAGAATTGAGGGAAATATTTTTTACAAAGAGGTTCAAAAACTTACTACGATGGCCAAGATTCAATATTGCAGCCTGACATACAAGGGCAAATAAAAACCACAATGCAAAGGCAGGAAGGAATGTGGTATATGTTGATTCATCAATTTAGTTTGCAGTAAGTACCATCACAGCTACGAATAACAGCAAACTCTAGAAAACAACGAGAAACAAAAGAGAGAATTATGCCCCGTTGCATTTGTTCCTGTGATAGAATAATACATCAAAAGAAGTACCTCGGCTACACTCTTCTAAGAAACAGGTCTCTTCTGTGTCACAGGAAAACCATTTCAGTAAAGTACCTGGCCCACAGATGCACTTCAGGAAGGACGGCAGATCATCATTTCTGTATCATACACCTCAGCACGCCTTCACACTTATCTTTCTCACAAATGTCAGCAGAATTCCCCCTTCCTAAATTAAATGTTTCTTATAAAGATGTTGTTCTCTAAAAAAAACATTTTAGGAGGTAGGTGCCATTGTCTGAAAAAAATGTTATTTTAAAAATTGTCATGACACGGTGTTCCATGAAGTGTGCCCATAAATAGGTAATCGGAGTGATCCAGTGCCACTTGTCATCTCCAATCCATATTTATGAACGTAAAGAGGACCCTTGTGATATTCACTACCATGAAACCAAACTTTCCAATGAAATTAATTTGTCAACTATTCACTTGACACTGTGTTTCTAAGTAGGTTGTCAAGGGGACAGGTCTTTAAATATTTTGTTTACCTTCACAATACGCAGAGTCCCCTTGGACAGAGAGGTAACCACTCTTGCATTCACAGGTAGCTTTTGTGTTCCAGTTCTTGCATTCTGAATTTTCACCACATTTGTGTCCCTCTGCACAGAAGTTATGGCCTGAAATACAAGGAACACACAAAACAGTATTAAAAGTTGCTTATTTCAGATATTCAGGTTTAATATTTACATTGATTATATTACTCTGAAGAACTTTGGCATGCTACATTCCAGAAATTCTCTCTATAAACCTATCTGGTGTACACAGGCTTTTTGGATTCCTCCACCAACTCATTCTCAGTGAAATCATTTTGTTGAAAAATGTATTTGTACGACTAGTTTTAGTCAGGAGAAAAGATAACTTCAAAGCAAGAAGCCATGAAAACACATCAGTCATCTAATGACCCCATGTAGGATAAAAGGCCACCTTACCTCTAATTGCCCAGAATATTAAAATAAAAATCCTTCATAGTTCTCTTATTACACATAATCAAGTGTGGTTTTAGAAGAGCAAAAATGAGATGCTACATTAGAACACAAAGCTGTACTGGTAGTCAAAACAACCTCATGCAGCACCTTGTTGTTCTGTCATCAAAAACTACTTGGATTGTTTCTACAGTTTATGCTTAATCCACGCATCATGTTTTGTAGGGGAGAATTTATATTAATCTCTCCTTTTTTCTGAGTAGCTTCTTCATAAATAGTTTCTTTTATTCCATACAAAGTCATTTCTACAAGCACGATGAACTTTCCCACTTTCTTGTGTAAAAGCACAACTGGCTGAAGTTCTTTCTTCCTGATTTTCATTATTTCTCAAAGATGTGTCAAAATCTCTCCCTGCTGAAGTCTAAAGTGAAAGTAATTGCAACTTTATCTCTTTAAAGGCACACCACTGGAAGTACTGTGAGAGAGAAATAAATACGTCACAGAATTTGACAACAATTTTTTTCCCCCTGTTGGTGCATTTTTGATGTTTTTATCTCTATTAATATCCAAGAGTCAATTTCTATGTGCCTGAGATATATAAACAGTCATGTCAGTAATTCTTATTTTTTCTGCATTTTCTCTCCTATGAGGAGGGAAACCAGAAACCCAGACATAGAATCAGCTACTTCTGTTCCAACTTGCCCTCATATGAATATAAGCACAGTTCCTGCCAATTCTGCCTGGTCATAAAGGAGCAAACTAAAAGTTCTAGTTCACTGATGCTAAACTTTCCCAACATCCCCTAATGACAGTCAAGAAAAAGACGACCTGGACTTCTAAGACCTAAAGGCCGGATTCAGATCGTTGTTCATAACCCTTGCTTTGATATTCTTTACGCAACTTTGGAAGGCTTTAGCTTATACTTAATGTAGTATTCATCTAAAGACAGCAAATTTTCATGGGGTATCCTGAAGCTGTCGCTCACTGAGAGGGTGTTTATTTGTTTCTAAACATGCACTTCAGTCATTTTTTAACTTAAAAATCAGATTTCATCATTTTAGTATAATCATCTAACTTTGGGTTGAGGTCATTTTTTTTAAAAATGTAACACTTGTTAGCAAGGACATTTTCTCAGAGACAATGTCCAACTCCACATTTAAACTCCAGATTAATTTTATTAAGAACCAAGGTTCCCTCCTTGTGCTCCTTTAGCACGTCCTTTCATTGTAATCCAACTTGCAAAAAAGAACCATCTCCATTAACGAAAACTGATGATATCACTTCTAGTCTTCATTCATTTCACAGTCTGGTAAAAAACACTTAAGTATTCCAGCTACAGCCTTGTCAAGCCTGGCTACATTTTATACTGGTAAAAAAGGGCGCAGTTACACTGCCTTTAGCTATTTAGGCAATCACAGTATTTGACTTCTCATTTTTGCCTTTATAATTATAATCGAAACTGAACACTGGAACCCATCTCCCCAAACTCATCCATTCAGCATCTAATTTATACTCCCCAAGCAGGATTACTATTCTGTTGGAGTTCTAGATAATATCCAAGAGACAACAAGTTTTATAACATTTTCTTTGTCGCCGTTTCCCCTAAGACTATGACATCCTAGTCTAGTTCTTGCTCCTTTAGAATAATAATTCTCCTTTGAGCTCATACACAGCATTAGTTTTGTATTTGATTGTTACTGGTAGATACTACTACTCAGAACCGATGTAACACATCTGTGTGTTAAGCTATGCACCATAAAAATATCACATTTTCATCTAGTGTAGATTGTTACTACTGTCTTAGCATATTTTAATTTTATTTATTTATATTTCCCTCTTGTCCAAACATGTAAAAATTGTTTATTCTTTCTTAGCATGTTTTGGTTACAATAGCCCATATACAACTTTCTGCACCAAAAAAACCTCCTTGATTCTGGCCTCTCTTTAAACCACTCAGTCAACATTTTACCCTGCGATCAGTTCATGGCAAATTTAACACACAATTAGCCCCAGGGATGGCTTCTCAGGGTTAACGTTCATCACAAGCCCTCAGTCCCAGATCAGCCGCTCTTTTCTAACAGCACTTTCTCCCAAGCACAAGCCACTGATTACTTTCAATATCCCCTTATATCCCTAAGAATTCTTCACTGTTTATTTGAAATTCATCAGTAGATATGGTGACCACCCTGACTACCCATTTTGTAGCACTAGAGCTGCCACCTTTTGTTAAAAATTGCCTGGAAAAACCTGTATTGCTTTTGTTCCCTTATTATCAACTCAAATATGAACTGTCTCCATTCAGAATCAGACTTTTTCTTACGTTTTCAAGCTTGAAGGGTGTTAAAAGAGAACAGAAGAAAAAAAAACAATGCTACAGTTCTGTAACTTGAGTAATTAGAAGCTCTAAAGAACTTTTCATTGTTCTCCTCTCAGTAGGAATACACAATGATGGAACACCTACTACATCTCTAGATTGCCTCGGCATTTGTTATTATAAAAGATCTGTGAAACACCTTTTAAAAATGCTGACTGAAAGTGACTCAACTTCAATTTCCCACAGCATTTCAGAAAACATGTTCAATACCTCTATAAGTGGAAAGTGGAAGCCATTCCTGTTAAGAACACGCACGGTGCTACAACACTGTACGTTACTGCATTTTAAGGTTAACCAACAGAAGGAAACAAACAAAAGAACTTATTTATTGGCATAAAAGAGTGAGGGTTCACTGCGCCCCTGTCAGAGCTGCCATACCATGGATTGGATCAGAGGCTTTTCCAAGTACTTTTGCAGTGCAGATGCACATTTAGCACTTCAAAAGAGCTAAAAGGTGCACACCAAGGAAGTGCAGTTCTTGCATTTCTCAGAGCCTGGTCTGCATTCCCCCGGCTGGGGTTTTGGAGGCAAGAAAGGAATAAAATGGCATCTACTCTTAGCTCATACTAGGCCCAAGTGCTTTTCCTGCTCTTCTGGCAAATGAATGCCACCTCATATCTGTGATTCTATATTTGGACTGTAACACGAAGAAATAAGCTAGCTGTGTTCTTCTCACATTTAACAATCCCAATTCAACATCCAATTTAGCTAAATATTTTATTCTTATTCAGCAAAACACTCAAAAATGGACAGAGGGCCACTGGCTGCAACAGCTCTGCTTCTATTCCTGACTAAATAGAGAGGGACGTAAGCACTGACTTAAACACCAATCTATTCACGCCCAATCTATTCATAGGAGCAATTCTTATCCCCAAGTAAGCAGAATGGAAAAGAATGCAAACATCTGATTTTTATTAATTCTTTGCTGTGAAATGGATTATGGGGTTCCCGTAAAATACCTACACAGATGGCAAAACCACCCGTTGGTACCGCAGTGGGTTCCCTGAATCTCAGCTAGCAGAGGGCACACGTTCCGGTTGCCCAGGTGAAAATCACTGAATTACCGAGACTTGAGAATATTCAGCAAAGTCTTATCTGAGACAGTCAGCTCCTCTCTAAACATGAGACATGGCTTAAAATAGAACCGCCACATCCAAGCAAGCAGGCAATTGGAGAGGATTTGACAGAAGCACCAAAAAATCTTAAATACTTCTGATAATCTAAACTAATTTCAGGCCAACACAGATGACAAGGCAAGTGAGCATGAATTAAAATCACAGATAAACACATTCAGAACAGATGTCAGAAACCATTTTCCCCACACATACACAGTCAGAAATGTGCACAACAGCCCTTCAAAGTCATTCAAGACATTCAAGATACAATTAGGTTCTACCAACAGGGGAATTAAATATTGAAGAGTGTGTTTAGATTTTTGATGGGCCTGATGACCTCCGTTCCTTCTCCAAACATTTCTGATAACATTACTCTCCTCCTTTAACAAGGCTGCTGAAATGTTTGCTCTAATTTTTATTAAGAATATACTTGTATCTTTCTACTTCTTTCTTCTGGCTGTAGAATGACCATTAATAAATGTACTAAGACAATTATGAAAAAGATTTCATGCTAGCAGACATGCAACTATTACTTCTGCAGCATCATCAAGTGCACAGCCAGCTAGGATTTAGTGGTCTCAAGTCAGATTATCTAAAATTCAGCATTTATTCCACTTTGGGACATGTGAACTTTGCTCTTATTTCTCCAAGCTTCTGAATATCTGCAGGTTCCAGCTCCCAGAATCTCAGGATCTGCTTTTCCAGATCAGCATGCTAAGCTGGTTTGTGCTGTCACCCAGGTTTTTAAGCATTTAACATATTTGGTAATGTGGCTTAATTACGGGCTGAAGAATTCAAGAACTCATTCAAGACTACAGCTGGAATCAATACATCTTATATCCATATCTCCTTCTACTTTTTTTATGGCAACACTAATGTGTCTCTCATTTGTCTGAGGGTTTCCTGAGAACATCTGTAATGCTTTCTGTACTTCTTACAATATCTCTACCTATTTACTTCAAAAAACTGCAAAACCTCTGTTCTCTTGCTGTTCAAGAATGTACCCTTCAGCAATCTACATTTCTCTCTTTCCCCTTTCAGAGGCTTCTAAAAAGAACACTGACGATGTTTCCATTAATAGCATTAGCAACGTTCAAAAGGTCCAAGGTAACTTCAACCTCAAAATCTTTACTGTTTCTGTGATTTAACCCCACAGTTACTACATAAATGTATAAAGTAAATCTGAGGGACAACTCATAGGAAGAGTCATAAAATTTGCACTAGCAATTATGCTCTTTCATGATCTGAATCAGTTTTTAATGAGTCACGAGCAACGAAGCACTTTGAACAGCAGTTTTTACACCTTCAGAGACTGCGGTCCCAGAACTCAGTGGTCTGACATAAAACAGTAACTTCATTAATTCTTTCAAGCTGCTGTATCAATACAGACTTTATAAATTACTGCTTATTTGTGTGCATTAGAATAATGGTGCTGCGCAGCCTAACAAGCTTATAAGGATACTTTTTCAGATACAAAGCTCATCTAAATACTAAGTAACATCATAACTATCTTTAGAAATAAACTAATTCATATTTAACAGCCTCTATTAAATCTTAATAAAACTAAAACCTCGAATGAATGAGAAACATTTGATTTCTGAAAGAGCAAATCTCAGTATCGCAGCTAGACAGGGAGAGGTGAGGAACACACTAACTCAAGAGCTTTCTCATCCTCTAATTGAAGGAATCAAAACCTCTTGAAGACAAAAATAAAAGCAAGAGAAGGGTGGCAGAAGCACCGTTTTTAGAAATAAATGCGGTAAAATGCAAACTTCAGCTCACCAATGGGATTCTCCACTTGCTGCCAACCAGCATCACCAGTCCATCTCAATTCTTCAGCCGACCCATGTTATAGGACAACAAATAAAACTCGCTTTCTCCAGAAACTAAACAGCTCTCACTACTTTATTATTTCCTCACACTGTCTTTTAAGGGGAACACGACTGAAGTGCTTGGGCTGGTAAGGCTGTTCTTACAAATTCAAGTTGTGAGCATAACAACATAAAAATTCTCCCATGAAACTTTATTTGCATCACTCATTCAAAAGAGAAAAAAAAAGCCACTCTTTCAAAATTATACACTGTCTTTGGCGAGAAGAAAAACAGCTAAAGGGAACAATAAAACACTTTTATGACACTAGTTTTTGTATTAGATTTGTCTCTGGGCTATAAAAAAGTAGCAGGCATGCTGTAAGAAAAATGTCTGATTCTCAAAAAAGTAGTAAAAAAATATAGTTTATTACATGATGATTCTTTGTAAAATCTTAAAATTACCTAAGATTTCTGTATGCCTAAAAGAGAGCTTAATAATAGCACATTGTCCTGCTGAAAAGTATAAAGTAGCCACATAGTTTAAGCAGACATTTATATTAAAGCACACAAGATGAAGGGCAAAACTAGGTATATTCTACATAATATTCGAGGATAGAGATCTGATGAGGCCCGTTTTTGCATTCAGATACACCAAATCCCAAAACCAAGCTGTCATTGTACAGCAGAGTTTTTCCATACTCTGCCTGCCTTGCAGAACCCCTTATACAATCATTTGCCTGAAATCTAGAATTGGCTTTCAGCAACATGTTAGCTTTTGCTATATTATAAGTTCATGTAGCAAACCTGAAGAAGAAAAGGTATTATTTGCTGTCTTTCCTTTTCTAACCATTTACAAACAATAATGACTATCAGGCAGCCCACCAGCTGTGTACATTACAGTTTTCAACTCGGTCCTTTGCTGACTCGCAATTTCCATCACCATAAACACCACGGATTTATTTTTTTCCCTTGCATACCCTGTTTCATTTTAGGCACTTTTCTATTATTGTGGTAGATATTACAGAGACCCCCGAATAGTCTCATATCACAGCATCATGAAGTTTCCGCATTTCTCTGTGTTTTTTTTTTTCCTTTCTGTTGATCCCTCACATTTATCCTTTTATTAAATGGAAATTCCTCTGCTGCAGCCAGAAAAGCACAAGCTGCACACCTCCCACCCTTGCCCACTTCAGCAAAGGTATTCTAGAATTCTACAAAACATGACATTCAGTAGCAGTTTTGTTTCCACAACTAGATACTAAAGCAAGCACAGACTGATACAAATCCAGAACCTACCAGTCACTAGCATGCAATAATAAACTTTACATAGAATTATTGTTCTCATTTAACATTACTAGTAAATGTGTACCAATCATCCTGTTGACTAACTAAGGGCTAACGCAAAGAATCATCTCTATCATCACACATATAATGATCCATACGGGCTTTCAACAGACACTCTGATTACTCAGAACTATATTTACTACAGTATTTCTTCCTCACTGCTTTCACTTGGACAATAAAAGCTGAATATAGTCTCAAAAAAAGGTCATTATTGCAAAGCAGAGGGGCACTCTACCCATTGCCAGTGAAGGACATGTTGGCACAAGCTGGGACCAAGAACTATGGCCTGTTTGTTGTATCAGGGGGCACCTGTTTGCATGATAAAACCCATACCAAATACATAATTCTGAATAAATCTCCGTTATTAACACCAGGATATAGCTATATATATAGATACATAGCTATATAGAGAGTGCTGATGGGGGTTGCATGCAACTGAAGCAAAAATGTCAGGTAGCATATCTTCTACTTCAAGGTATGAAAAGCAGTTTAGGAGTGCTAACTTCAATTTATGCCTTTGTAAAGCTGACAAAATTAATTCAAGCATAATTTTAAAAATAATTTTAAAAAGCAAAGATGAAATCCAAAAGGAGGTGGTACTGTTCTAGTAGCCAGCTAAAGGAGAATTGAAGTGGAAGTTTAACGTATCAGTTTGAAAGCACCGTGTATCAGAATTCATAGGAAGTGAAGCTGCAATTCCTTCCTTTGCTCCTAGAGACCATTATGTAAGTATACACATTCACGCTATTTTATAAATAATAAAAACAGGCTTGGCATGAATATATAAAAAGAGTACCTATCATTAACAATAACATAGAACTGAATAACACAGAGCCTGTCTTTCATCAACTTTGAAGCTTTCCGATTTCTAATGCTTTTAAGTAATGAAGATCTTTTTTTCCTGTACTGCACTACATCAAACTGGGCCATCTGTTAAGAAGTATCATTAAGACATACGAGTCCTCTGAGGGACAACGAAGCAACACTTACTGCTTGCTTAAATAGCTACAGATGTTTCTAGAAACTGCTCGAAAAATTAATGCGTGTATTCTTAGACCACGATCCAGCAAGCAGTCTGAAACATGCTGGCCCCTGCAACCATGTGCATACGATTGCAAGTTCAAGGCCTTGGTAAATATTTAACTATGCATATTTATTAATTAAAATTTACTGACTAAGGGAGAGATTCAGAACCCCATCACTGGCACCAGAGGAATTTACACACAGGCAAGAAAAGTTGTCCAGAAGGCCACAATAATCATCTAAGCCTGAAAATGCCTAATGCTCATTTGGCAAAGCTCTCGCTTGAAATTTCTGAGCTGCATTGCTAAAGGCTGAGAGACCAGGCTCCCCTCAAACTCAGCTTAGACTCAGCACCAAAGGAGAGGCGTGGATCAAAAGGTACAATACAGACGTACACAGGGAGTTATTATTCTAACACCTGTCACCAAACGGCTCACTGATGCCAGCACCTTTAAAAAGGAAGATTGTTTGAGTTCTCCATCCTTGTGACACCTGCATTTTCCTCACTTAAGGGAATTTCCTCAAGATTTTAACTACGGCTGTTCAGTCTGGTCCAGCATGTAATCAGGATTCAGTCAGGGCTGAAAGTGAACAAGCAGGAGGAATCTGCATCTCAATACCCCACTGGAAGGAAGAAAAAATGGGGTTCTGGGCTCTAGGCTTATTTTTTCATTTTTATTCTGTAATTGTCCAGCTTAACTCATTTATGTGTCCTGAGAGCACTCAGATCTAAATCAATCTCAAAACATCCATCAAACTGGAATCTTAACGTTATTGTGATTGCAAAATAGAAAGCTTGAAAAACCACTTCCAAACCCCTGTATGTTTAGTGCAGTTGCAAGCTGAAGCAACAGAAAATAATCTCTTTTGCAAACATAACTTCTTCCTAATGGGAATTCTTAAAAGATACTCGGCCCTTTCTTCCCCCAACTCTTCCTTTGCTCTCTCCCCATCTCTCATTCAGAGCAATTACAGCTCTGTATCTGCTAAGTCTTCTACCCAAAGGAGTATCACAGACTGGTTTTACGTGAAGGCTAATTATAGACTCAGGTTTATAGAGGTACGTAATATCTCATTAAAAAGGAATTGCTCCTTCCAGTGTGTCCCCCTGTTGAATCAGCAACTTATATTCCTTCCAAGCACGCACAGTCGCTGGCTTACCTCTACAAACACTGCAACATTGGTTCTCTGGAAGAACGTGCTCTTTTTCTGAGCAGTTCAATGGTGGGCAAGTCTCTGTTACTTTTACTAAAACTCCATTCTGAAAAGCAAACAACATTTAAAAAATTATAAATTGATGAAACATGTAGAACAACAAAGTACACATAATTTTCAATCTATAACTTCGGTAATCTCTAGTAACAACACTTGTAAACTAGCAGGCAGCAAGTTAAATTAATTCTTCACACCATAACATCTAAAGTAATCTACTTGGACATTTTTATGCCCGGATTCAAAAGAAGGGGGGGGGAAAAAGGCACTTAAGCTCAGAATTCTATAGTAGTTTTTCCAAATATGTTGTCTCCAAGTATAGTTGGTTTCCTTTCACATACTTGAAGGATGTAAGGAATTTCACTCCAGATTTTTGTCAAATACAGCCTTCCTGCTTTACACAAGTCCAAGTTTTACTCCTCTTATTTCATATTCTACATAACTCACTGATAAATTATTCAACTCAAACAAACACAGCAGATAGAAGGCCAATATTTTCAAGTGTCATGTGTTGGTCTGCTGTGTCCAATTAAAAGGGTCTGTTCTTTAGAATTACTGATCATCTAATTTCCAGAAATGAGGTTCTTCAAAGGTATGGCAAAGCAGAAATTCCATTTTGAGGTTGTATAAAAAGTAAATCAAGGTCAAGATAGTTTTATATATTTGATTTCTGCTAGATTTAGAATAAGACTGTGTATAGGAGGTCTAGCTGCTGGTAGAAATTTTCTAAAATAATGGACTTAAAACCTTTTTGGGGAGATTTTACACCATCTTCTTCTCATCTGGGAAATCAGCTTCACCCTGTCTCCAGACCAAACAGCTGTCCTGCTCTTCAGATAGTTGTTTCTTAACATCTTGTCCCAAAATAGCCTCCTCTTTTCCCTTATCCTCCTCCAGCCTTCTCCATACCATAATTTACTTCTTCAGCACCCCATCTGCAGCTGTGCCATTGCTGTGAACTGGCAAGCAAAGTGGAGATTAACTACCAGGATATTTGCTCAGCAGGAGCTACAATAACTATCCCACAGGACTCTCCACATCTGAGTAATCCAGTTTTCCAAAGGGCTGTGAAACTCCACTAAGCAAGCAGGCAGCCTGCTATATTGCCAATACACCTTATTAGTATGAATCTAGTCTCCAATCCTCCCAAAATATTTTTCCTGATGCCTCAAACAGTGGAACAAAAACCAAAGACAAAATATGTTATTAAAGCCACCATTCTCATAATCTGAGCGATCAGATACATGACTTTGATCAGAGGATGTTGAAAATACCCACATGTCTACCCTGTATGAAGAAACACCTCTACACAGGGACACCCTTCTTAGCCAGAAGCTACGAGACAAGGAGACACATCGGGCCAAAAGACGAGCTCAGGTGCCAGAACCAGGACAGTAAAACCCTTGCTGGTAATCTGCCTCAGCATCCATCCCATGCTGATTAAACCTGTGTTGCTTCAGGCTCCAGAATTAGCTCTCCCAGCTCCAAGCTGCCCTGCACGGATACATATGCTGAAAAAATGTCTACAAGGTGCAAATGATGCACAAGGTGCCTGGAGCTCACAGGTATCATATTACAATTGAGAGCTGCAGCAGAGGTAGAGAACACAAACCCAAGCGTTCTACAATCACAGCTTGTGACTGCCCTGGAGATGGCAATCTTAAGGTTAAGCAGGGACGAGCTGTTTTTCTCACTTCCAATTGTCTTCACTGGCAAGTTGCATCAGTTGCTGTCATGAAAAATACTATTTTAAAAAACCCACAGGCATGAGGTTCTCTTTTTTATCTTTTAAAAAAAGCAGCTCCCTACAGTATCACATATAGCATGCATCATTGAAACAAGTGCCCACACAACAACAGTGAAGTTAATGGAGGTATTAGGTCTCCTTCTGATCTCACTTCCAGAAGTGAAAGGGAGGAATCCCCCATGGTTGCCTGTGCAACTGCAGCAGCAAAGGTGATAAAAGAACCCGACACACTGAGCCGTCATTTACTATCATGTTATCAAACTACCAGCTGGAAAAGCTCTGGCTATAACTCATCGCCTATTCAAGCTCAGACAAGGCAATTGCAGCAGAAAGGGTACAGGATGTCAACATATGGACGAAAAGCATTGACTGATGATAAATCTGGTCAAAAATGATAGCAAGAAATCAAGAAATCATACGGAAGTCAAATCAGTGATCAAGATGAGTCAAGAAGCTAAAGATAAATTCAATCCAAGCTCACACCTTTAGTGAATCATAAGGAGACTAAAAAAAGACACAGAGAATTCCATTTATTTAATGACAGAAAGATGTTATTTCTCTAAAGTTTCCCTTCTTCTGTAGAATTTTTATCTTGGGAAAACAAATGGAACATATTTATAATTAAGTTTTAAAGCAATTCAAATGTTTCCATGTTGAGTACTCTTCGGATAAAAATCAATTTGTTATAAACTAGTGCACATCCAACTATAAGAATTATCACCATTAGATTTCAGATTTTATCTACTGAGATAAGCAAGAGTAGTTCACACTCCAGAATTCTTGCATCAGGCAGCCTCAGAAACATTACTAACTTTTATACTCAATTCACATATGTAGTCATAGATTCTGGACATCAATAGATGTCAAAAAGACATTCTTTTGGAATAAATAGGTCAAGTTCCAATTGTGACACACAATCCACAAAGAATAAGATCTGGAGTCAAACATGTACAACAAGATAATTGAATTTCTTGTTATTACAAAGGTAAGTACATTAAAAAGAATTAGCTATAAGCCTAATCTGGGACTTGCAGTGAATATTTGAACCACAAACAGCTCATCTCAGATGATCAGATCTGGAAAATTATAGCAAGATTTCATATAAGGTTATTTTGAGGTATTGTTGTTGTTTGGGGTTGCTCCTCCCCATCCCTCTTGTTTCAGCTGTTATTGATCAGCCTTTCAGGAGAAGTTCCAAATAGTGTCCTCAGCCGTCACTCTAGGAACCATATTGTTCCTTAGCTCTGTGAAAAACTTAGTTAAGCTTCCTGAAAAGTCAGTGGAGCCCTGCCTATCATTCTAGCACTTGTGTGGCACTCTCTGACTGCCCCTCCCAGCATTAGGGAAGAGGAATTTATTCTTGTACCGTTTGCTGTCAGACACATTGTCTGGTTATGAACAGGTGTCATGTCATTCACGGGCATTAACCCCGTCAGCTGATGAGCAGTAAACTCCCAACCCAACAAAAGTTATACACATCTTTTCATTGACTTCAAATGAGCCACGTCCCCGTATTGGCGAAATCTGAACCTCAGGAAACACTTATTCAGTGTCAGGGTGACTGAGCACTGGCACACGTTGCCCAAGGAGCTTGTGGGGTCTCCATCCTTCGAGATATTTAAAGGTTGTCTGGACACAGCCTTGGGCAACTGGCTCTAGGTGGCCATGCTCAAGCAGGGAAGTTGGACAAAATGACCTCCAGAGGTCCCTGCCAACCTCAACCATCCCATGATTCTCAGAAACACCTGTAGACTAATTTTGTCACTTTGTCATTGTAGATTAATCTAGAGAGTGTTTGTGGGCAGGATTCCAACTGGGAACGGCTGGCCATCAGCAACATCTGTGCCTATGGTTAAGAGGATGTGCATCAAATACAATTTTAGTCTGGATTAGTTTTCAGAAATAAAAAAAAAAAAAAACCTGCTCACAGCCTGATAAAGAAAATCTTTGATCTATCCGGATCCATCAGTATAATTGTTATTTTTGTTGGATGGAAAAAATACAAAAGTTAAAAGCCCCTTATGCTTGGATCAGTACCTATGCAAAAACAACTATCTTCAAATAAAAATTGAAATGTGAAATTTTCACTTTAAGTTTTTGACATTACCCTACCTACAACTACATCCTCTCCTTTACAAACACAAGAGCTACTACCCAAGATTTTTAAGTCATCTTTATCGACACTAATAAACTGACAGTTGATGTGTACCCTCTATCGTATTCCTTCATGGATCAACAGCTTTTCAAACTTAATGTCTGTTTTTCAAGTCTGGAAATTAAACTACAGTAAATTTTTTATAGTACTTCCCCTAGCACAAAGCCCTTCCTTTATTTATACACCACCTTGCCCACCAGTAGATCCACAGGGGATAGAAAATACTGAGCACAGTCACAGCTTGACCCATCACCATTCATCCTTCATCTAGTAAGTGTTCCTAATTGAGGCAGTAAATAAGTAGCTGTTTTCCTTACAGCTTTTAAGAGGTCATGCTGTAGACTCATGGAATGAACTTTCTGTCTGCGGAAACATTGTCTCATAGAAGCAGAGGTAAGCACCCACCTAAAAACTCTCTTGAGTTAGAAGCACAAGCTTTGCCAGTGAGCTTTAATGTCTTATTGAAACATGACTGTGGAAATCTTTCTTCTTCTTCTATCTTTTTGAGACATGGACTCGGGTTTTTTTCATGGTATTACATTCACATGTGCTGTTTCAAACACCAACATAAACTGCAACATTACTGCAATTAGCAGTATACCAATTTCCTTTAACAACAAGGAAAACGCAAAAGCTCTTTTCATTGCTATTTTAGTCATTTCTGATCTGACAGATATTCGATGGTCAGTATTTGCTTTTAACCTTCATCAATGTATTGTCATGCTCATAATGATGAAGATAACACTCTTATTTATCGCACGGAGAAGTTCCACAGACATAATTCAGATCACACTCTCTGGTTTCACTTTAATGTGAAAATCCTCCAGTTCCCACCTTATTTCATACAGGTGCTTTCCCTCCTAAATACACATTCTATGTCATACTATAAATAACAGGCACCTTAGTCTGTCTTCAAGGCAACAACCTTGCCCATGTATTCATATATACAATGCTGAGCACCCCTATACAGCTAAACACTAAAAACAGCAAAGTAATTCTGCATAACAAGATGCTTTCACAACATCTGCAACCAGTTATTGTCCATTTCCATTAGTGAACATAAAATTGCTACTCTGTACATTCAGCCACAAGTGCAATAACTAGATCATTGTAATCTTTTCCAAATGTTTTTCATAATTGTTCTAGCATATTGATCTGTCAGTAACACTGTAAGCCTCCCCTGTATCACCCTTCCCCCTCTACAAATTCTACAAGATGCAAAACCAAAAATAATGGGAAATTACATGTGAGAGCAAATGTTTTTAAAATAGCTGTGCCTCTCTGAAGTTATAAATCATATTTAAAGCACACGCACACTCACAAAAAAATACATGTCTCAGCAGAGCAATGGGCCTTTTATAATTATTTACGAGTACTCTCTTCTCTTAAGGATGGTCTTGGCAACAACTGGTTTCTGCTAAACTTAACACACCATGTAGCACTCATATTCCCTAACACTCCCTGAATGTTTCTATCTAACACAGCCTCCAATTACCTGTGTTCTTTACTATTGACTGTAGCTAAGTGCTATGAACTTGCCAAGAAAGACTCCAGTCCAGTCCAATACTTAGTAATTTACTTCAATTGTTAGAAAGGCTACATATAGTTTCAATAATACCAGGGTAAATCTAGAGTAACTCAAGCAATATAAGACAAATTGCTTCAGATTTTAGCAATTTGGCTGAAATTAGTAACTGTCTCAAGATGCTGCTGCCTTGTTCTAGAGCTCATGAAATCAGAAGATAAAACACCCCTCCAAGTCATTTTGCCCATTTTTTTACTATCCTACAAGGGTCACATTCCCGTCTTGGTTTTGTATTTGCGGCTTTCACTGACTCCAAGTTCACCTTTTCAAGGCAACAGATATCACATTTGCATGAAGGAAGCCTAAAGAAATGCACTAACTTTTCATTGTCACTTTGGAACACCACACATACATTTAAAATCAGGAAAAGTTTATACAACTGAAACTTACTCGACATTCCCTGCAGCTCTTGGTTAACACTCGCTGACCTTCCGCTAGTACTTTGCCTCCATAGATACACTTGGCTGTAATTTGACAGGAGAAGGAGGAAGATTAAAAATAAATTCATTAAATAAGTAGTAAACAAACGCCAGATATAACACAACACTAAAACCAATATTCACATACACTGAGAAAATATAGACATGTTACAAATACAATGCATTTTGCACTCATCAGAAGTCAGTATCATATACAATTACAAATAAAGTAACTAACAATAAATTCATGTTAAGAGCAAGTAGCACCTCTAACCATATTAAAAAGGAGGAATAAGAGTATAAGACAATACATACTGGATCAAATTCATTAGTGTTTGATAAAACAATATTTTCATTACTGACATTCTGGAGATTAGCTACAGTATTTGTGTTACTGGAGGTCTCCATGACTCAAAGAACTGGAGACATTTATTAGTGTATTGCTCATCAAGAGAATAACGTAAGCACAGAATCTAATTACACCTCCAGATTTTTTGTGGGCACAAAAGTGAACTCTTCAACTTGCTGGAGCACTGCAAAAATGGATTAGATGCAGCGAATAACTCTACTGAATTAACAAACTGTGAAAATCTATTCCAGAAAAATATTCTTAAAGCATACATGAAATAAGGAGATTGCCCAGGAAACTCAAAGCTCCTACTAAAAAATTCTTGTTTGAAGTTTTGACCCTTCTGCTAAAAATAACCAGCTCCACAAGCGAACCAACAGACTAAAACCTGTGAGCACTCCTCACTCCTTTCAAGGCCAAGTCAAGGTGTGAATCCAGTGTTGCAACTGAATAAAGCCTTAAAAGTTTCCTGAGTCAAAGCACATGTACAGTCAAAGCTGATGCATTCAGAGTGTTTGGTTCTCAAAAAACCAGAAGTCTCAGACTGTCTAGTAATTGTTTTACCTCAATTTCTCTCTTGAGTAGCAAGGTAAGGGAGCCAAGCACTTACAGGAGCATGTGTGTACCCTTTAGGGGTGACACCGATAGGAATATTCCACAGCAGCAACTGTCATAGCCACTTTGATTCCCAAATTCTAAACATGAAGGACTGCTAGATCAATCTTCATAAACTTTCAGATGTAAATTTGCCTCTGAGGACTTGTTGAAACTAAAAAAATAATAATAACTCTGTTTTCATTATCAACCATGCATTAAAAAAAGAAAACAGGCTTCCTTCTTTTGGTATCCCACTTTTCTTCATTTTTCTAAATCTGCCCTAGTTTTTATGCCTGAGTTGTTGTGACCTCACTTATGAAGAAAACTTCAGATCAAGTAGCTTTGTTTAAAGTAGAAATCTCAGTAAATAGTTTTGGGAGAGGATGAATGAGAGAAATGTCTCTTCTGCCTGTTCTCCTGATATGACTGCTTTTAACAAAAGAACGGCCACACCAGGAAGAAAGCTAATGCACAACTCAGAAAAATGACAAGATTTTAAACAAAATTACAGTCTTTTGTCAAATATTAGTTGGGAGGCTAACACAAGATGGCAGGGATCAAAACAGAACTGCCTCATTTTTAAAACCTTTAACATATCAGACATTATGGCAACTTTTTCATTAACCCTCAGCTAAAACAGGAAAGTGTTCAATAATCTAGCCATTCAATAATCCCTAGAGAGAGCAAATTACAGCTGATGATTCTATCAGAGCTAAATAGGAAAAGAACAGAGAAATTAACACCTGCAGAGCAGATCTTTGGAAAAGCCTCGGCAATTACTCCTATCTACCCCAGAGTGACTGACTGTGGCCCTGGCACATCACTCTGTCAAGGAGTTGGCATTTACAATCAATTTCAATCAACTTCCATCCATCTCCTCCCATTGACTGACACGCTGAGCTCTTGTCAGAATAACAAGTCAAGTTTGTGCCAATCACTGACAAAAGGCAAGTTGGATTGTTCATCTTTCCTGTACAAATAACAGGAACACAGTTTATTTATGAGGATATACGTTGAATCTACAATTTTGTGCCTTGCCATTCCTTGGCGTCGGATTTTGACCGTCATGCATACATGTGTGCCAAAGGCATCCAGGTTCAGCAAAGAACTTTGTAGACTCTCAACATTACAAATAAAAACATTTCAGGACAAAAAATACACTCCAGCATGGCCACTTTACCACCCAAGTACTCTGTTCATAAACATCTTTTGGTAAGTGGAATACTGACATACAGCTCAGACAAATGAGATGACATGAGGAAACAAGAGCAAGTGCAAGATCACAGCTAACGGACGTTGGCACATGGGACTAATTAATTCAGCAACTGAAGAAAGGTGACAGGATGCTAAAAACAGTGTTATTATTTTCCTAATAAATCTTAAAATAATTCAACATTCTTGTCCTATGAATTATTGAAAAACTCATGCATGACATTCACTGTCTCCAAGAATGGGGGGGAAGATAATTTGTGCTGCTTAGGTAAGACTGGCATCAGTATTCAGCTAAAATTTCCATATATAAATTAACTTTCTCCCTTGTACTACCATTAAGGCAACAAATATTGAATATTCTTTCCAGAAATGTTACTTACATCTTCCATTTCCAGAAGAAGAAACTGAAAGCTGACAATAACACAGATATAAAATTTACTTTTCTTTCTTCCCATAAATTTATTTTTAAATTAATCACAGCAAACTGTCACTCCATACAGTGATACTAACTCCATGTCCCAAATTCTGCCGGGTTTATTTTAAAGAAGAGCCTTCCAACCCAAAATAAAAGACAGGCGAGAAGATAACAGCTCAGTCTATTACTCATTGCTACAGCAAGTTCAGACCACAGGCTTGATGCTCCTCAAAACCAGCAGGAGATAAATACTGGAGCCAAGCAAGACTTACCAATCTCAAACGCAGAGATGAATCATTTTACACTGACAATAGGCAAAAAGAAAACCTTAGAAATCTGCTAAGCTTCTTCATTCCTCACCAATTATTTATTTTCTTCTTCAATCAAGTCATTATAAAAGCACCTGCTTTGAGGACAGGTTTCACTCTGCTGAAACAGGGGGTGATGCTGAGAGGTGTGATGGACTTACCCTTGCACACTTTGCAGCACTGGCTTTCCACGTGCACCGGGAGAGCGTCAGGAGGACAATCCAGAGGGGGACAGGACATCCTTCGGCACTCCACAACACCACTCTGAGCAAAGGTTTTAAGACAAAATTGAACTACAACTGCTGTAACTAGCATATTATACAAAACACAGAAGACAGCCGACCCATCCTTCAGTAACAAGTTTAATCGTATCCAACTACAAACTTAAATCAAAATGCATCTGAAGGTGAATCGCCCCCTTTTGATACATATTACTGGTTTTACCCCACTTCCCCTGAGCAATGTGCATTAAGTGGAAAATCTAAGCCCATCTTTACAAGAACACACACACCACTTTCTGTAGGCTTTGCCAATCATCTTTGAGATTTTCAACCATCAGTTTTCTATTTTCTTGAGCAAACAAAGGCTCTCTTCAGATATTTATCAAATAATTTCAACGAGACAAGATTTACATACTAATTCTCTTCTGTTCCTTCATTTTTGAGAGTGATAAACACTGAAAACAGAATCTGCATGTTGTTACCATGCAAGCTGCAACTAAGCATCTATGAATACTATTAAGATAATGCTTTCTTTTGAAAAAACTACTGCAGTGAAAACAATTCCAAACCAAACACAATGCCACACTTTCACCCCAAAACCATAAAGTTCTCAAAGATATAATTAGAACAAATAAGAAAGCGTTGTCAAGGGAAAACATTTTATTTATGAAGCTTGCACATAAGCAATGTCAAATTTTTATTTATTTTACCATTTCTTTCCCTATTGTTCATATTGCCACTACATGCATACTAAAAATTCTCCGAGTTAATATTACGCATTCAGGGGCCATTTTCACATTTTAATTAAGTCCTGCTCTTTAGAAATTCTTACTTGGCATGTGCAATTCCTGCAATGATCATCTTCAACCCATGAGTCTTTGTCTCTATAGATCAATCCATTTACTTGACAAGTCTTCTCGCAATGACAGTCTTCCAATTGACTCAGTCTTGTTTCTGCATAATTTAACTATAAATGAAAGTAACTTGATGAGATTTCTGCAAGTCAAACACATGATTTAAAAAAGCAAATATGAGAAAGCAGTACGCTTATTTTTAGCCGAACCAAGTTTGACTACAACCTTTGAAACACTGAACCGGGATGTCAGCAGATATAAACTAACGCTACTCAGACTTTGATGGAGCTCTCCATGCCAACTGAACATGGGTTATGATTCACAGAATCCCAGAATGTCAGGGATTGGAAGGGACCTCGAAAGCTCATCCAGCCCAATCCCCCCGCCGGAGCAGGAACACCCAGGTGAGGTTGCACAGGAACATGTCCAGGCGGGTTTGAATGCCTCCAGAGTAGGAGACTCTACAACCCCCCTGGGCAGCCTGGTCCAGTGTCTGTCACCCTCACTGAGAAGTTTCTTCTCAAATTTAAGTGGAACCTCTTGTGTTCCAGTTTGAACCCATTACCCCTTGTCCTATCATTGGTTGTCACCGAGAATAGCCTGGCTCCATCCTCCTGACACTCACCCTTTATATATCTGTAAACATCAATGAAGTCATCTCTCAGTCTCCTCTTCTCCAAGCTAAAGAGCTCCAGCTCCCTCAGCCTTTCCTCATAAGAGAGATCCTCCATTCCCTTAACCGTCTTTGTTGCCCTGTGCTGGACTCTCTCCAGCAGTTCCCTGTCCTTCTGGAACCGAGGGGCCCAGAACTGGATACAATATTCCAGATGCAGCCTCAGCAGGGCAGAGTAGGGGGGCAGGAGAACTTCTCTTGACCTAGTAACCACCCCCTTCTAATACACCCCAGGATGCCATTGGCCTTCCTGGCCACAAGGACCCAGTGCTGGCTCATGGTCATCCTGCTGTCCACCAGGACCCCCAGGTCCCTTTCCCCTACGCTGCTCTCTAATAGGTCATTCCCCAACTTATACTGGAACCTGGGGTTGTTCCTGCCCAGCTACAAGACTCTACAATTGTCCTTGTTATATTTCATTAAATTTTTCCCTGCTCAACTCTCCAGCCTGTCCAGGTCTCTGGATGGCAGCACAACCTTCTGGTGTATCAGCCACTACTCCCAGCTTCGTGTCATCTGCAAACTTGCTGATAGTACACTCTATTACCTCATCCAAATCATTGATGAAAATATTGAATAATACAGGCCCCAGTACGGACCCTTGAGGCACTGCACTAGATAAATCACGCAACTGTCTCTTGTACTGTAACAAACCCCGCTAAGATCCCCTCAGGAGTGCCCAGGCACCACTGAAAGTTCAAGAACTACAATTGTTTTTAAAACTAATTTCGTAGTTGCTCACCAACCTGATTACAGGTCTAAAATCATGAAGACTGGCGGACTGACTTTTCCTGTTCATCTCCATCTCATCATTGCTAAGCATCAGCCAGACTAAAACTTTCAGACTTCTAGGAAGGTCTTTATAATAGCAAATGAGATTTAGAGGGGGAGAAGTGTTTTAATCCAGTGTAGAACAAAATAATCCCAGACTCCGATTAACAGAGAAGCCATGCTCCTTGCTGTTCCCATTACCTCCTCAATTCAAACTACTAAAATGTGTATTTTTCCATCTGCAGGCATGCAATTGCTATGTTGACTGATGAGATACTATGCAGTAATAAGCAAGGATAATGCCCATTCATGTAGCAGAAGAAAAGGAAAAGGCTTTCTGAACCACTCACTCCTAAACCATATAACAGACCTCCCCTTCTTACAAGGTACCATTTTACCATCCTCCAGAAACAAACAACCCCCATTTATCCCTCCTCATACCCAGCGCTATCATCTCGAATCCCTAAGAGCACTCAAAATTACCTTCCCATTTACTCATTCTAAAAATAAATAAATAGAGAAATACAGACTTTATATACAGAACTGCCATTGCTCAAAAAATTACCATGGTGCCAGCTGGACGGGAGTTTCTCAAGGTGTTGATTATTTTACACTCACATTTGTCTTTTGTGTGTAAGCCACCACACTGAAGCCACTGCAAATAGCAAGGCTACCTAAATCTGGCGCAAGACAAGATGAATGCGTACTCTATTCTGCTATAAATACGATGCTATTATCCTACATTATAGGTTGCTACATTTTAATAGTGACAAATTTTATTTAAAAAAGAATGCACAGTGCTACAGTATTTTTTACATAATGCTATATATCTGAATTTCATATACTTCCATCCTCTAAAATTCCATCCACTTTAAATGAAAGTATTCTAATATGCCTTTTTTCATTCCTGCCCATAAAAGAGCAACATATTTAGGGGGAAGAAAAAGAAAATAAATACTAGGCCAATTTCTGTGATATTTTTTTCCCCTGCAGTCCTCAGGAGAGAAATCCCGCAATAAAAGCTCTTTATTTCTTAAGTTGTTATTCTAGGATAATAGGCAATTGATACTCTGGTGACTTCAAAACTGCTTTTCACATTTTAGAGGCAAAACTATCCTCTTAGTGAGCTGCTTGTTTCCAGCAGAAACTCTTTTCAGGTCATTGTATTTAGTCATTATATTGACAGTATGTAAAATACATTCGGTTTTGTTTAAAAAGTGTCTGATTTGTCTTATACTTCTACTTTATTTACAGATCTTGTATTTTCTTTTGAAATGAACATTCCCATATGAATGGGCTATATAAATTTTAGAGAAAGGACTTTAGAAACACCCAGGTTTTGAAGAGGTAATTCATATTGTCCTTTGTCTGTCCTAGAAGTTGTTCCCTAGAAAAAGAAGAAAGCTCTAAGAGAATAAATACTTTGAAAGTATTAACTTTTTCTGACAATTGTGTTACCCTGCTAAGTTTTATTTACTTCAAAATAATCTACCTCCTAAGAAATATCTTTAAATGTAGCAGATCAATCAAGCAGATCACCAGGAAGGCAGCCAACAACAAACCCTCCAATACTCAGAGGCCAATAAATGTATCTCAGCCCACAGAATCGGTTCAGAAACACCATTCAACTGTTACCTGTTCTACTAAGGTGACCAGAAACATAGTTTGGTTCTGAACTTCATGCCCTAATTTCTATTTAATTCTACTATTCTTAATTTCTACTGAGCTCGATAAAGCAATGAATTCCTTAAAATTAGCTGAAATATCCTTCAAAATGTTACCAAATGCCCACAATTAGAGTTGTTGAATATTTAAAACATCAGCTGAAAATTCTCAAGCTTCGAATATTTTTTTAGGTTATAAATCGAAATAAACTCAGGATGGAGAAGTGTGTACCATATCAAGCATTTTACGTACACTAACCAAACCCTAAGTTCTTAACATTCAGGAATATTTGACCAACTACTATTCACAAAATTTATTTCGCACTTTCCTTGCTGCTTTTCTACCCACACAAGTAATTGAAAGATGACAGATTTCTATTAAAAATGTGATGTGTATGGCAAAACTAAAAATTAAAGCATCAAGAAAACCCAAAACCTATCAAAAATTTACATGGAAAATTTTGTTAAACATAAAAGTATTCATGGCCATATTAAACCATGACATAAACAAACCAGATTAACTAGTCCATCAATGAATTCAAGCAGTTGATTTTTCTGGATTTTGATCAAACTCACACTTTAACCTTTCTGATCTCAAATGAGGAAAGTTTCAGTAGAAAGTTTTGTGCTGCAAGTCTTCATTTCACAAGCACATCCGAATATAAAGCACACCCCAGTGTGGGCCCGTAATCTACCAAAAAGAAATTATATTCCATTCAAAGAAATGCAGGAGATGCCCAGACTGATTTCAGTTGGTTGTTAGAGTTGCATGAATTATTTTAGTCATTATATTTAAAGAGGAACTAACAGTGTTCCAACAGGGCAGTTGGGAATGCTGAAATACATCATCATCCTTTTCTCCTGTAGTAAATTAATATTTTAGCCAGATATCTAACACACTGACCTATGGTTTCTATGTAAGGACACAAGATTAAATCAACTGAAGATATATACTGGAAAGATCCAGGATTCAAATGATGACAAAAATAAAACAGGCTTGAAAAGCCAGCTTTTATTCATCTTTAAAAGCTATGTCTTTACAAGACACAGCTAGGAAGAGGACAGAATGGTGGTTGGCTTGTTGCAGGCTGTGACCAAATGCTCCTGCACGTAGCACTCCATGACAATCTGCTATAAATAATGCTTTGCTGGGACCCCCTATAGAGCCCCCAGGTCCCATCCTGAGCCAGCACTTGGCTCATGGGACTCCGAGGTAAAGCCCAAGCGAGAGGGTTCTCTGTACTCCTGCCTACATACTGCAGAATTTGCACTGTTACCAAAATTATTGGAGCCTGAAGCCACTAGTGAGATGTTTTCTTCCCAGGTAAGCCCTGGCATGAGTCTTCATGGTTTTACGTTACAGAAACTGCACATACACATTCATTACAAACAACATTCACTAGACTGTTCAATGCTGTAAAACAGCTGTAGCCAAACACTGATTGAGGGATAAACTGAAATCCTAGATATAGCAGAGCCTAAAACCAACAACTGGACATCAAAGCAGGGAGCCCACTTTCCCAAAATGTCATGTTCATGCTCCGCATCTCTTGGTGCAGGACTAGGAGCTGGGGCTCATTGCTCCTGTACACGAGCAAGCCATTTTCTGGCCACCTGTCCTGGCAAACAGGAGCCCTGCAGGCAGCTGCACAGCCCGTCAAAGCCTAACTCTGCCTCACCATACATCATCCCCATATGATGGACCTGTTCCTACATTAGTACCACTGGTGGCTATTGTGGCCAGGACTGAAAAGGCAAATACAAACCTTAATACTTCCCCTCAAGTCCCTCCATTTTTAACGTGCATTTGTCTACTAAATTAACTTCCTTTCCTGCTGCATCCATTTTCCCGGCCACCGATATTTCTGTAAGAACTGCAATGAAACAGTGAGTGCACTGCTACAACAGAAAGGAACTCGCAAAGAAGGATTATCCCAGCACCACTTTATGGAAGCACAGAGTCTTTGCAGCAGAAATAGCGTGTTATTTGCTTCCCCTCGTAAAGTACTAGCAAGCAAAAATATAATTAACAGCAGAGAAAGCAAGTTGCTCAGTACAGTGCATAATTGGGACTTGCTCATAACACCAGCAGGGCTCAAAATAATTGCCTCTTTTTCACAGTACAAGCAGCAAACTGAACTAAAAGCTTCCATTTCGCATTCAGAGTCAGACAGTCCAAAGTATGTCAGCTGAGCAAGTGGATTGTCAGTATAATGTGCACACACTCTAAAAACAAAGTTTCCCTTTCCTATTAGGAAGGAAAAGGGCACTTAAAAGCAGCACAGTAAAGAGTATAATGCTTTTACGCTAGGAGCACTACTATGTAAATCCTATTTTTGAAATTCCTGTTCAGTAACTACACTGAGATTAAAGGAGTCTGCAGGTTGTTGTAGCTGCACTTAAATCTGTAAGTAATTAGAGCGTATGTGCTGTTTCAGATGAAACAATTAATTGCCTTTTACCACAGACCAGACGGTTCACTAACATTAACCTCAAGAAGTGTTCACAGGTTGCCCTTTAACATACACCAGCGGTTCAGTCACCTCTAAAACACATCTTCCTACCCCAAAACTTCACCACAACCTTGGCTGAAGGACCTTGGCTAACACCGAGGTTGACTGTTTAACATGGGAGCAGATTCTAAAGAAAATCTCCAAAACTCCAAACAAAAAAACACTGTAGCTTCCCATTCATCCTACTCACAATCAAAAAAAAAAAAGCAGCTTCACAGCAATTTCCATTTTGCGTCCTCATTTCAGTTCCCAGGAAGGAGACTACACCAGTCCTGAAGACTTCACAGGACTTCCCACAGGCAAACACGCACCCTCTGACAGCATCACACGGTGAGGAAATTGTTGAAGGATTTCACTCCTTTGTTTCTACATTTATCCCTCAGCGGGAAAAGGGAAATCACGCTAAGGCATCTCACAAAAAAGTCAGACCCTGGGTATTTTGTCACTATTTTACAAATAACAAGGCAGACAACAGAAACTGTATAAGGCTTAAGTGACATCCGTGAAGCTATATCCCTAAGTCCACTGCAGATGGGGGTATCGGCAGAAGGAGAAAAAGAAATGGCTCTGCCATGAAAATGTAGAATAATTGCAAAAGGAATAAGTACTTCCACGTCGGTCTTAGCACAGAAGAAAATGGGCAACTGACAAAGAAGCTTAGGTACCTACTTTTGCAGTCATTTTTGCCAGGAGTTCTTGCAAATCCATGATTCCTTGCACCAGACTTAAGAAATCACTGCAGGTCGGGCATGCTCAATAAAGGAAGAGTAAAAAACAGAAAGGAAGAGAAGAAAAGACACAATAAACTGTAAATAACCAACAGTATATCAAACTTGATTTATGTGACCACGAAATACAATCTGTTTACAGAGAATTTTTGCCTTCTACAAGTCAGGACATGCAAAAATGGCAAGCCTGAGAATATTGTTTTTAAAACGAAGTAATTTGTATGAAAAAATCTAAAATAGAGAGAATAAAGACAATGCTACTTACTGCGATTCAGATTTGGACACTGCGTTATATATCCATTAGGTATAAAGATGATTTTCACATCTTGAATAACACCCTTTGTAAAAGAAGAGAAAACTGGTAATACAGATGACAAGCATTCGCTTAGTTCTGTACATGACGTTTCACAAGTCTTAAGCGAGTACAAAAAAATTGACCAGCTCACTCTTCTCACAAGGAAAATAACTGAAGAGGAACAAAACATAACCACTCCTCCTATTTTCCTGTGTGTCTGGGTATTAATTTTAATAAACCACAGAAATAATACTGCTTTGTCTTTTGCAATCACCAAATATAAGCTGCTTAAATGTCTTAAAATGGGATGAGACTGGTGCAAAACCAGTGAAATAATATCCATTATTCAAGCCTACGACACACTTTTACATAAGACAAAAAGAAAACGCAACGGTACTCTTTAGTGATTTAGCCAAATTAGACTGTGAAATCAAACAGTATGAAAAGAGAAGTATATAGTGCAAGAGGTACGAATCTACACTTCAGTTGTTCGGTTTAGTTTAGCCGACCAGCTTTGTATCTCAACAGGCGGTTCACGTAATTGTGCCATCAGTTAGAATTAATTCCTCTCTCTAAGCCAGACAGATGGAAAGATCCCTTGTGCAGGACTGGCAGGAATCAGGACTCCAAGGTCAGAGCCAACTAATGCAGGTTGTACGGGGCACAGAAACGGAACTGGACAGGGATGGAGAGAGGAAGGACCAAAAGGTCCAGTGCCAGCTGCATCCTCTGTTGTTCCCGACTTGCCAAGATATCCCCGATGGAAGCAGCAGACACAAAGGGTTGCCCAGTGTCCCTGAAGAATTCTAGATCCTTCAAAGAGCCTAGAGAATGCTGAAGCTTGTGTTTGCTTTTCAGCTCTGTACAAAGCTCTCGCTCCATCTTTGTCTGTGACACACTCCATGAGACCCACCAGCTTTAGTAACGCCATGGTCACTAAGGGAGAGGAGAAAAGGAAAACAGGGGTCTTCTAGTGCTGTTATTTGTACTTTCCCTGGCTGTTAATCAGATCGCATGACATGGGTCTATCTCCTCCCAGACACAGAAGAATTTCTTTAATTTAAAAGGAAATTTATCATCGCTGCAGTTATTATCTAATTAAATTACTGATTTGTAAGACTATGTTTCAGTTTTCTATTACATCGCAATAGAGTTAATTTTGCAGACCAAGGACATAGCCACTTGCTCAAAATGTTGATCTCCACCCAGAAATAAAATATAGGCCTCAGACAGCCCTTGAATCCTTACAAATATAGTAACATTTAACATTTACTTGTTAATTTGCAGAACAGCAGAAGGGAAGCAACAAGCAGTGTTTCCTGCTTACTGTTTCATGATCAAATATTAACTGAAAATATTAATAGACATAATCAGATCACACTGTCTTTCTTGTGGAAGTACATACATTTATTAACCTTTTCATCTATGAGAATAATGAAACCATCATAATAATGAGAAGCAATACTGTCACTGGAAATGGAACATCCTGAAAGCCATTTTACATACATTCTGCCAACAATCAGCAAGAAATTAGGTGAGGCACAAAAATATAATTCAACGCTTAAGCCTCTCCAGCAAAAAGCTCAACCAAGAGTGAACGAGATTACAGAGCTTCACCAGAGTATATTGCACAGCTAACAAGACATCATCCAAAAAGAAGTGATGTTTTCCTCAGCCTTTTTTTGAAGTGCATATTGAACTTCAAATATGGTTTGTTGCATCAGAGCCCCACCGCTCAACTGTCTTTTGGATACAACCTGAAAACGAAACACAACTATATTTTGTGTGTTAATTTCTGGCTACATGAAAGCATGTTACCATGGAAAAAACGTATGAACTTCAATTCACCAATAGAGATGCCTTCTAAGTCTATAAACCCTCTGAAACAGAATTAATACGATCAAACACAGAAGTGAACCTTCAAAGAGCAGAAATTTTGCTGATGTATCTTTTTAATAGAAAGACTTCATTATAGGCAAACACTTATTACAGCCATAATTACTGTAACAACACGAACAAGCTTGGACTATTCCTCCCTCAGCATCAAGTCTCGGTTGCTGAGAGCTTTCTGTGACCACAGCCAGAACGAGAATTAGGCACAGGCAGCTCGCCATGGGCAGCTCAGGGCTCTGGTTCACTTTGGCACAGGGTGGACTTCTTCAGTCCACATTCCATGAAAATCAGGATTTGGCCTTGACAGGGAGATGTCAGTGGTCAAAATCTTCCTGGTTTTTCCCTTCCCAAGCAAAAATCACCTTTAGCATTTGGCTAATTACAACCAAAGCTTCAATTCAGCATCAGGACTCACTAGCTTGAAGAGCCTTGATCTGCGCCGGCAGATTACCAGCTACAAGATGAAATTCAGGCCTGCAGCACTAAATATCAAGCCTATCCCATGAGGATGTAATACAAAAGCTCTGTTTATTGCACTTCTCATGTCTCTATTAAACAGAGAACTCCTCCCACACGGTGTGAAAAGGCTCATATACTCCACGAGCTCTCCACTGCTGCGTTTTCATTTCCTCCATCGCCTTTCACCCTCTTTAAAAGCTCCTTCTCCCACAGAGATAACTCGTGCCACACAGCTGTGTGAGCTGCACGGACAGGCTGGTGACAGAGGCACCAGCAGATGTGCCCGAAGCCCCACGCCGAGGTGATGCTACACCAGCACCACAAGGGCCAGCGTGTCCCACGCCAGGTGCTAGAACAGCCCTTGGCAGGGTATTGACCTCACCTCAGCCTGTACAACTCGAGACCGAAACGACGACAGAGACCCAGGTATACACGTGATGCTCTGCAGTAAAAATATCAACATGCTTCTCAAGCACCTGCCATACGCTCCCCAGGCGCAGCTGCAGGATCAATAGAGCCTGCTGTAGCCGATATGAAAATTACCATCTTTCGACATGAATCACATAGTCAGCAATGCATTAATAAGCTCATTTCTGCAGCAGCTCTTTGGAGGGAGCCTTAGGGGGAAGGGTTCTCCCCAGTGATAAAATGAATTCTGCAGATAATTCTGACCCTGACAGCAATCACATTCATCCCAGAGTGAAGGTTCCCTGGATGGCTGGCATCGCTCTCTTCCTCCTTTCAGTTGCATTTACTTTGGTTTCCTAATCTGATTATGATGCTATTCTTTAGCCCTAAAACAGATCTTGGGTTTGGGTCACACAAAGAAACCTGAAGGGTCAACATGTATTTCTCAAAGGAAGTAATTCACAAGATTCCCTTGAAAGCAAACAGACAAAGCTGTCTTCAGTCTGTTATCCATTTGCTGCCGCCGCTGCTGTGCTAAAACCGTTCCATCTCATCTGAACTCCAAATGCTTGGTTGTCACGGGTAAGTTGCAATGAGTAAGAGATACCAGTTGTAAGGGGCGAGACTTCAATTCCCTTGATTATGCCATAGAGCACTTCACTCCCCGCCAAGGCCACACGCACAGCAGGGCTACTTATGGAATAATCACTGCAAGTAAGGATGTGGAACAAAAGCACAAATAAGAAAAATGGCAGGAACCGGCCACAGTGACTTAGGAATATCATACCCCTCATTCCTTTTCTGATATACTGAAGAATTATGATCCAAAACTGGCAGGAGAATATGGCTCAAAATGTGCTTTAACACTATCCACTTACAGAAGGACGCAACAATTAATTAACTATCATTAAAGTAAGAAAATTTTTGGAACAGCAAAGATGATACTCAGAACAGTACTCAGTGCTTTTTGTTACACACATTATCATGGCTCCAGCAAACATACCAAAATGTTAATTCCTTTTTTAACACTCTTATTTCCCTGCAGATCTCTGTTTACATTAAGGAAAATAGATCTATCTCTTTACATGCTAAAACAGTGAAACAAATCGCTCTGAAAAAGAAAGGGAGGTCCTGCTTAGCATGTAAATGTATGGAAAGAGATATGTACTCTCCATAAACTGGCAAAATCCCAAGTTTTTGCAATAAGTAACATAAACAAAAATAAGATTTCTGAAACTCTCAAGCAGGATTTAAAAAATATAACCAATTATATTTCTGCCCTGAAGAAAGTTAGTAAAATATTCAAGCGTGCATATAGCAAAGTAAGACACTTGTCGGCTTTCATTATGATCAATAAAAACTGTCAGCTCATTAGCATATCATTAGCTACCCTGCTGTTTCCAAAGTGTTAACGCGTGGAAATATTAATTTATAAACATATAATGTCCCAGAGTTCTGAGGCTCTGACTGCCTGCATAAAATAAGAATTTAAGATGGGCGAATCCAACATAACTTCTTTTTTTCCTATGTAGCTATAAACATATGTTTACCATCTGTGGAATTATGGGAAGCAGCTGAGGAAAAAAAACAACAGCTGTAGAATGAAATAATACTATCAATTTCACTTTGCAGTGACAGCTCAGCTGCTGGAGGATGAAATGTGCTGTAGGTTCAGAACAACTCTCGGACAGCCATTCAAGTTGAAAGTTGCTTTTTACCTCTGTCTCACTATTAAAATTGTGAGTTGCTGCAACAATCTTATCCTAAATAATTTTAGCATTAAATAATTGTCTTAGGTTGTCGGAATCTCAAGATTTTGAGAAGAGGTCCTCAGAAAAACAGCAACTTGTAAAATTGTCTTAGGAACCGACAGCTTCAAAGGGAAACTGAGTGGGTGATAAATCACCTTGGCAACAAATCCACGCCAATATCGAGGACAGGCAGACTGGCCGATCACTGCTATAGACTCTTCCACTGGTAAACGCTTGCACCATGGCTTGTTACTCAAAACTGGAAAAAAACATCCGAAACTTTTCTGTAGCTTTTTTACAAAGTAAAACATTTAACTTTCAGGTGGAAGAGGTGATTTTAATTTGTCACTGGATTTTGTTTGTTGGTTGGTTCAGCAGTTCAACCTTGACTAGAAAAGCATATAGCCTCACCAGAGGGGAAAAATACTGCAAGAAAACACACAGGAGCACGCTTTTCAAGTTGTAAGTCATTTCTCTGTCCTTTGCAATTTTGGAAATGTGTTGGCATTCATTGAATCTGGAATATATTGCCATTACTCAAATCCTCTTTCTCCTCTGAAAAGTTCCCCGTGTCCATACTGGTGTTCTCAATAATGATGTCTTGGGGAGCCTGATAAATGGAAAAAGGCTTTACACGTAGGAGCAGCCCGAGCCCTGACAGCCATTCAACCCGGGCTTTTTGGAAGAAATAGAAGCTCCGAAGGACCAAAAAGTTCATCAACAAAATTTGGTGACCCACTATTTAATCTCTGTTGAAAAACACAGTGACACGCTTAGTTGTGAAAAATAGAAAGGTACTCCAGGAACAGAAAAACCCACTATTTAGCAGCAAGGCAAAGGCAGTGTGTACCATATCTAGTATTTGCCACAGCTGGAAGGATCAAAGGCCAGGAGACCTTCTCTGCTCCAGGAGTCAATGCTGACAGGCAATAAAGGAAGAGTCACCCAAGGCAAACAGCAGACAAGTGAGGGTATTTTGCACGTGAAATCAAAGAGGAAACCACCTTTGAGAGTGATTAAGACCACCACTGTCCATCAAGGAGACCACAGCAAAGCTGTTTTTTCATGAAGGTTTAAAGATGAAAGCCAGGAATAGATTCTGACAGCGCTTACACAGTCTCATTCAGTCCCCAGGAGTGGCAAGGCAAGAGCACAGCAGGTAGGTGAGACCTAAAGTAAGGAACCCAAATAAAACCCCCAAATACTGGGCACCGCAGTCAGTAACTACGAGAGCCTTTTCTCTAAGCGCTGGACATGCCTCAAATCCCGAGTCCACAGTTTCTACTAAAATTCATACAAATCAGATGTCAGGAGTGTAAGGCAACGAATCAGAAATATCTTGTCGATTATTTATTAATATCCTTCTTCATGTGCCGTTTCACATCCGCTTACCTTAAAGAAACCATGTTTCCTGTTTCTCTGTCCGAGCCATAAATTGCTTTCAGGTGTCAAATTGGTTTCTGGGGGATCAATGATGCGTTCATAAATCCTGCAGAGGGAATACATTGCCATTACTTGAATTCTCTTTTTCTTCTGAGAAGTTCCTAATCAAAATCAGCTAACGATAAAAGATGGAAAGTAGAACCAAATCCATTAAACATGATATTTATCATTGATAGTTATAAAGGTATATCACAACTTTAAAATAAAATATAAAAAAAAAGGTGAAAACCTATTAAAACCACTAACATATAAAGACTGGATAAAGCTGAAACTCCCCTTGTGCAACTGTGCAGCACTAGGCTAAAGAAACACAATGCCAGAACCCATCATAGTAGGAAAAACAATAAAATGAAACCATCCTATCCTAAGGGTGGCCTTCAAATTGAGCTACCCATTCTGGAGAAAAAGTGCAGTCACACACAAGATTCAACCAGAGAAACGACACTTTGGGGTTTTCAGACTGGTTAGAATTTTGAATAGAGGCCACAAAGAAACTTTATCTCACCCCTACTCCCATGGACTTTTTGTCTCTACATTTGTGTTATTCATCCCTGCACCTGGATCTTTTGTTTTATCCATGTCTCCCATTTGCTGCTGTTGTTGACTTAATTTGGCCTGGGTGCTCACATGTGCTGCCACTAAAAGGAAACGGCCTCAAGTTGTACCAGGGGAGGTTCAGATTGGATATTAGGAAAAAATTCTTAATGGAAAAGGTTGTCAGGCATTGGAACAGGCTGCCCAGGGCAGTGGTGGAGTCACCATCTCTGGAGGGGTTTAAAAAGTGTTTAGACGAGGTTCTTAGGGACATGGTTTAGTGCTAGAGTTGGGTTATGGTTGGACTCAATGATTCTGAGGGTCTCTTCCAGCTGAAATCATTCTATGATTCTACTCTACATGCGGCTTGCCCATGTCACCAGCAGAATAGGACATCTTTGTATTAATATATGTTTGGTATCTAGCATTACAGGGACATTTTCTTGATTATTCTCCAAGTAACTAGAAAGAATAGCAATAAGAAATAACAATAACAAGAGATAAAATGAGGTTTACAGGCAAACTGCTGCACTGCTGTGATGGTGTGCTCCCCTCAGCCCCCAACCTGGCCTTTTCTGGTAACTCTGATCAAGTGACAACCACCAGTGGCACTCATGATGGGTGCATCTGGTCTTAATATTAATAGTTGTATCCAGCTCAAGGCAGATTCAGGGGAGAAAAATAACAAAATAGCCAAGGGCTAATTTCTGGTAATGGACCCATCTGGCCACAGTGCTGGTCCTACTCAACTCAAGCCAGATTTGGAAAATCTGGCATCTGTGGTTGGTATGCAAATATGACTATGAGTCAATCATTTCACTCTATAAACAGCAGACAGTCCAGAGGCTGTTGAGCTCTCCCGTACTGCAGCAGCTGCACGATGGGATGTGTCTCAGGGTTACACCTTGTGACTGAGACAATCCTTATCACATCAGATACTCGCTGAGTGAATCTGGACTAAGTGCACTGGAACTTTTCAATCTTAGCTAAGTGATATAAAGGAGGCAAACTTACTATTTCCTTAAAAAGAAACAACAACAAAAATCTCGAACCTGAGAACAAAATAGTTACATGAAAATTCCAGCTCAAGAATGCGAGTACAAGAGTCTAATAATCATTATTTTATTGTTCAAGTTTATTATAATTATCATGAGCCCTAATTCATCACATTTCATCAACATGATACATTTAAAGCTCTAGGAAATTCTACCTCCACTAGTTAATTACTTCTTACTATCTATAAAATTATCACGCTGAGCTGTTTTACCTGTTCAAAAAACAAAACAAGATGATATTCTTTTAAACCATGTTTTGAGAATTACAGGAATTTTGCATGCACCATCTCTAACTCTTCTGCCATGCCTCACACAAAATTGAAGATCTACTCAAATGCAAAACTGCTGTAAAATGTGGAACAAGGAGCAAGGAATTAGATGTCCCTTGAGTAAACCAATGACTAAATTGCACTATCACGTTAGGAATTTCTCTTTGGATATATAATACATCTTTGTTCACGACCTACGTTAATAAAGTTCTCACCAGAAAATTTCTAATCTCATACAAAGACTAGTCAATATTCCATAAAGAACTCTGTTTCTGCTAACAGATAAAATCCCAGTGCTGACCAGGTTCAACAACACTGCTTGTTGAAGAATATGTGATTTTTATTCACCTGGCCTAGCTAAAGTTTATGAAGGAACTCTACAATACCTATCTGCAATTACATATTAAAAACACAACAAAACCTAACTGACTTTGTTATATTACAGTTCAAGAAAAGCAAGTAAGGAAGTCAAATCAGAGACAGGCTCAAGTGCTTTATCTTGTCTCTTCTGATGATTTAACAAAAACTTACAACCTATGTGGAAAAGGCTCTAGTGACCTTGCTTCCAGAGTCTCTTCAGAAAGCACCGTTCAAAAGACACATGCTCATGCACATGCTCCCTATATTCCTCTAATTCCATTTCTGAAGCAGGTATTTACCTTAAATTAATGGCTTAACTAAAGGTTGGTTTGTGCCTTATCCCATATATGTCTAAGAGACTGGTTGGTTTCCTTCTCTGTAGAATTGTCCATGAAGTAACAGGCTTAGGACCGAAGTGAAGGCATGAGATGTAGATCAACCCCAACTTCCTATGTAAAAAGTTGTTTGGGTTGACACTATTTGGTTTGTGGACAGTGTGAGCTTACTTTATTACTGTATACTGTTAGGCATCAGCAAAAATATCCCAGCAAGCATACACGCATCTCATTGCTGCCCCTATAATCACCGCTACAGTCTTGAGAAATTATAAGGCCAAAAAGCACATATAAATTCATAACAGTAAAAACAAAAAGGAAGCACAAGAAACATGGTTCACTATATACTACCTCTACAACTGATTTTTATTTTTTTTTTTAAAGCAACAAAAAATAAGAGCCCTGCAACTCCTGATAAAAAGAGAGAGTGATGCAAAAACATCCAAGGGACTTTTCCAAGGGACTGGAAGCTGTTACATAAAGGTGAAACAGCTACACAAAGAAAAAACAGAACTACACAGAGGCGGCTTTTGAGTTAACATGAGCAAAGAAACATGAGTATTACTAACTCTCAATCAGTGGATTTAATAAAGATGAAAGCAAACATTTTCAAGTATCAGTGAAGAGAGCATCACCAGCTACACACATTGGCATCTGAAAGCCAGCAGAGCTGACCAGTGTGCAGTGGAGTAACGCTGGAGTAGCACTGGGAACTGAGCACATCTTCTGGCCACCAGGTTCGTGTTTTAAATCATGAGAATGTCATTCCCATAGCAGGTTTTTGAGAAGAGAGACTTCATGGGTACTGAAGGTACTGAAGACACCCTGTCCATACAGAATTATTGAGGTGGCTCTTGACTAAGCAATCAGGGATAGGGTTTCAACCAGACATCAGGTTACCCACATATGTACGCCACTTACAAATCTATCAAATGTTACTGATTGTTCAGGCAATTTTTCAGGGGTTTTCTACGCTTTGACAAACCTAGAAAGTATGAACATTTTGTAACGTATCTCAAAGTGTAATGAGAAAAGTTACTACTTAAAGGTGACATTCTCTTACACCTATTGCTTGTGAAGCGGGAAAAACCCTTGCTCTGCTCCCCTTCCTGTATTGGTTTCCTTTTGGAAGAAAAGAGGTGTGTTTCAGGCTGAAAAACTACTGTTGCTGAATAGATACAAAAGGATCCTTCTTTTTTTGTACAGCTGCACTGAGCTTCCACATCGTTCTCATTCCCTTGCTTGATCTTCTGGGCTGAGCTGTCTCACCTTCTATGGCTTTATCTACACTTGACCAATACTTCGTATTTGGCATATGAATAGCTGAATTATGTCTACTACACTTCCAGTTTATGAAGTGCTGGTCTAGAGCTCCTTGGAGATCCATTTCCAATACATTTGGCTTTGATAACCACACAGAAAAATGCACAATACACTTCACAAGAACAGGAATGCTTAGAAAGAGGACTCCAGGGAACTGTGATCTCTAAAATCACCGCAGACTGAACAGTCCCTCCAGCATGAGGAGACCCAGGTCTCCAGGTTAATGGAAGCTCTATTCCATACTTCAGACTTTCAGATTTATGATTACTGCATTCACTTGCCAGGAGAAAGCTTGATTCACCTCTACTTTATGCTGACATATTTCAAAGAAGCTAAACCATAAACTTGGAGTAGTATAACCATGAACCAATCCTTCTTGAAATGTTCATGCTCAGAATACCTTCACTAACCACTGATTCATTTAGCTAAACATAGTAAGAAAAACACCTGTTAACTGACAAAGACCCATGATGTCATTGTGTTTTGTACCAATATCTCTACACTTTGATTTATGAAGTATTCTTATGCAATCCTCAGAAACACCTTTTTCATATATGCTTTCCAAACAGGCGTCTACAATATACGGAAAACAGAAAAATCTATTAAATAATCAGTAGATTCCTGAAAGGAAACATATGTAAAATATTTGTATGCAAATATACACACACATCTTTCTCTGCATAGAGGGACAGCCTCTCTAGAAATCAAGCTCTGTTGGACATGAAGTTAGTTCCCTTCCATGCTCCCAATCTATTTTTATCATCTTTATAATGCTCTGGTAAAATAGGGAAATACCCTTGTTTTACATATATGCAAACTGAAACAAAGACTAACTGATTAACCAAGATCACAAAGAGAGCCAGGGAGGGACATTGCCCAAGAGGTAAGCTGGTAGACTGGGCACAACTGAGGCTTAACCGGCCCATGTGCTTGGCCACGTTCCCTCTGGAAAAACGTGACATGGAATTGTCTCTTGCAGGGAAGAAAATTTCTTACACACAACTTTAACAAGCAAAAGTTGACACTTGGAGAATATTTCCACTTTTGTGGAGATGCAGCTCTACTTCATACATACAATATTTGCCACGCCAGAAGCATTCTGGAAATAGCTGAAATATTTAGCAGAACATGAAAATAAACTTTGTGTCTGTTCGCGTTAGAACACATCAGCCAACATGGACTGATCAGGAGAAGCAACTGCCTTAGAATTCTGAACAATAAAATAGACTACATCTCTAACGAAGTAGCACACCAAATCAGAACATTTCCAAATTCTTTCCATCTAAACTATGAGTAGGTTGCTAAAATAGGTACATGCCTTCTCAAATTTGCATCTAGATAGGAACCAGAGTGATTTATTTTATTAGTAGTACAATTAAGAAACAAATAGCTGCAATCTAAATATTCTTGTGGCTGGGGCATGGCAGGAACCTCATTTCTTGGTCCCTGGTCTCTATCAACCCAATAAGAGGGTTGTTTGTTCCTGATATGGTTGCCATACTTCTTACTCTGTTGAAGGTAAAAATTTCCATGTAGCGCTCAGGTGTTGAATTCACCACACCTAATTTTAGATGTCTCACAAGTTTACACCTCCAGTGGAGCTGGTCCTCTAGATGCACTTATTTAATGAAGAGACATAAGTGTTTCTAGAGTGTGATTCATCTTCCAGCAAATGAATCACTCTCTGAAGGCCGCTCCAGTGACTGCACAGGAGCCCTTTGCTGACAGCAGGGTGAATCATCAAAACAGATTTTTGCAATTCAAAACCTGATCCTCAAAACTGACATTCTCCGGCAACCATTCGTTACCCTGTTTACATCCATCTGGATCCTCAGATCCTTTAAATAAACCGAAGGGTATGGAGAAGTCACACGAAATAACGCACTGTTCACAGGGGAGTCTTTGAAATAACGTACTCAACTTTTGTCGTGGAAAGTCAGGGGAGAGAGGGAGGTTCTCCCATGTTTCGTCTTTCTCCCAACCTAATTTGCAGAGGCATTGACCATCTTGGCCATTGTTACCATCTCCAGCTGAGGCTGCAAAAACTCAGTGCATTTGAAACAGCACTGAAATCAAACGTCAGGTCCCCTAACACAGCTCACTGGATAAAAATACCCAGCTGCTTCAAAAAGTTTGTCCAACACTTTCTGAATCCCAACTGCCTAAAGAAACAGGTTATTTTATCAGCTTCTAGCTTTAAGATACAGTATTGGCATTTGTCTTCATGTCTATTCTTCTGAAGGGATTAAGAACCGATTTTGAAAAGAAACACTGGGATGGCTTTACATATTTCTCTTTCAACCTATTTTCTATATGCTTCCCAATGAAAATATGTCAATACCAACATGATTGGATTTTCTTGATAGTGTTTACAGATAGGATGCATTATTTGACATGCATTCAGTTCTGGAGCAACTTTAACTGAATTATTCATACAGTTTCCAGTGCTCTCTTTCAGAAAAATAATCTTCTTGAGGGAAATTTTGACTTTTCCTTCTATCTATCATAGTATAGGAGTTCACAATCACTTAACAGAGGAAAGCTATTTAGATTAAAATCTCAGGTTTTGAGGGAAGCCTTTTGTTATTAAATTTCGAATATACAATAGTAACTGCCAACTATTTAATCAAAAGTTACTGTTCAGCTCTGGGAAGAAGAACAAATAGGTGAGTCCAGTAATATTATATGTTAGGTAAAAGACTCAAGAGTGCATGCTCAGTTTTTAAGTTCTCTTCAAACTCTGTCACGCAAATGATTTCATTGATTTTCCTGTATAATCACAGAGATAAAGTTAATGTACTCTTCAGTTTAATTATTCCAACTACAAATCTAAACTAAAAAATAAAAATGTATCTAGATAAAACTCTATAAGCAATCGCTTTATTCATTGAAAAAAAATGTAAATTGACTTTCAAGACCCTCTAACAGGAAGAAATTACACAAACACAAGTAAAGATGGTTAGAAAAGCACGTGCCACTGTCAGATTTGGGGCTTTATTCTCCTTACATAAATTGAATAAGAACGAATTCACAGAGATGTTATATGCCTGTTCAAGGCTTTCTTTACAAAACAAATTCAACTTTTCAGTTTCCTACAAACTTATCAATGAATTGTAGGAGTATTTTTGCGGCATTAAACTAAAACAAATCATTGTTATTGAGTCAAAGTAAAGAATTGGACCCAGTAGATGATATGACATGGGCCAGATGAAGGGCAGAAATCCCTCTTTCTCAGAGTACTATACTTGCATGGTATCCTTCATCTGGAGATCCTGAGGTGAATTCAAACACCTTTACAAACAAGGTTAATATTATTAACTTTACTATCCATTTTGACCTGGTAAATCTGAGCTAAACAGCTTGTGGTTCATGTTCCTGGCATCGCCTATGAAACTTGCACATAATCTACATGTAGCAGAAACACAAGAGGAATGGACTTGGTGTTGTTTCTGATGAAGATGCCAACTTTTACCGCATTCAGTCTGCTCAGCTCCAGCAGTGCTTAAGGTGGTATCTGGGCCAAAATAATGTCTCTCCTGAAGTGCTGGGGGAGATGTCATCTACATACACAGATTTTTCTTCTAAAAATCAACATCTTATAAATTAATGTGAATGTAGGTACCTGTCTTTAAACATCTCAATATAGAGTTGAGAGTCACGTAGCTCAAATACCACTTTTCAAATAAATATCTGGCTCACCAAAGGTATTTTGGCATCTTTTTACCACTTGTGAGCAACCATTGCTATCCCAAGTACCAGAGCATAAAACACGCAGTAAGGTTTGGGGCTTTTTTTATGATGCACACAAGTAACCACTACAGACAAGGAGACAAATCCACTTATAAATGAAGACAACCCTAAAACTCACAGGGTCACTAAAAGACACCTTTTAACATCAGCAAGCTTTGAATCAGGTTCTAAACCAGAACACTGAATAAAGCGAGCTGTTAACAAAAAAGCTAAAAGCACAGCACGCTCATTTGTTGCCATCCCAAATATCATACCAAAAGCCCATCTCAGATGAACCAAATGTTCAGAGCACAGATGCCAAATATCAGTAAACCAAGACTGAGCAAGCACAAACAGATTCTAGAAATAAGAGGAAGAAAATAATTCAATGCGTTCTTCCAAGATATAAAAAGAACAAAAGCTCTGCTCTCACAAATTAAACAAGAAGCCCTTAGAATAAGATGGATATGAGATAAAAAAAATACATTAAAGTATCTATGACACAAGTAGTAAGCAATTAATCCTATCTTACCTCAGAAAACAAGCGGGTAAAAATGTGCATCATAATAATGGCACAAAGTAGCACTGGTAATTCAGCTCTTGCAGCAAAACTGACCCCAAAATAAAATTCTACCAGAACAAAGAGGTAAAGCCATTGTTACGTGGCTTGTGTTATCTCCATTTTGTCATGGGAGGGAGGAAATCTAAGATTAATCTTGGTGTTTGTCACAAGATGTTTGTTGAGTGAGAACTGGCAGTGCTGAAGCTTTGCTTCTTCTATAATACATCTACCTGCGTTACACAGGGACGTGCCGGTCCCTGGCCCAAGATCCGTAGCACAAGGGTCATCACAACTGACAATGACAGCAAAACCTGAAGCACAGTACACGTACAGCTTAGAAACAGCCCTTTTTCACAAAACTATATGCAGCCTTCCTCTCATCTGTCTCATGCTACTTTCAATCCCAAATTTGCTTTACCTAGTACAGTAATGCAGGTGCAACTGCAAGAAGAATCAGGCTTTTGATTTCAACAGCTTTCTGCACCGCTACAAAAAATAAATCTAAAAGGAAGCCAGCCACCAGCATCCTTTCTACAAAACAGCTTCTCCCCCACCTCCAAAAAAATCATCTGCTGAGAAGTTAATTGCCTTACGGTGTATCTTGTCACAGGATCATCTCATCAAGGGGTTCATATCATCACTAAATGATTCGTGTATCATCACAAAATAACCTCATCCATATTCCAGAGCCAATTTCCTTTCGTGACGGAAGGAAACTGCAGGCTGAGGACCACGGGCTTTGCTTGTTAACACCCTGCCTGTGCTGCCACGCTCCCAGCAGAGCCCTTGCGTTCGCGCTGTCTCGTTAGTGGCTGTCTTTGCAACCCCACGACTCATTCTGTGTTCCTCAGTTAGTTCTTGCCACAGGTTCAGCCGATAACCCACGTCTCCATTTTCCCATGGTACTTTTCAACTGCCCATTTTGAAATATAACGTTGCACTCTCTCCATAATAACTAATTGGCCATGACTGAGGAGGTGTATGAAGCATACAGTAAACATAGAACAAGCCATTATATTGGTTCTAAAATTAAGTTTTGATGGAAACTGCCAAGCAGACAGACAGAAAAGCTCTCTCCGGGGACAGCACTCAGGTTTGGAGCTCATTTCTCACAACATCTGACACGCTCGGGAGGTGAAAGCACAGCTCAGCTGGAGTCAATGAGAGTTTTCACTGCAGACTTCACTGGGGCCAGGATTTCACCCCAGGGATGCTGTACAGCACATCTTGCAGTCAAGTTTAAGGTAACTGGCTGGTGTGACACGGAAAGATTCAATAAGGCTGAGGAAGCCCTAGTTGCATTAGCTGACAGAGTGCTAGTTACTTGCTTTTGCTTTTGATATGCTGAAGGGAACGCCACTAAAATTGCAGCTCAATTAAGTCATGCAGCTTCCGCTGATTATTTCATTACTGACCAGTCTCAGATATGAAAACAACATACAGGACTGCAAATTGCACATTACCTTACTCCTATGAGGAGGATCAAACTATCATGGAGTTCTTTAACTCCCAGAAATATCTCACTGTCCGAAGCGTGAGACTGGACTGCCTCTGCCGTTCTCTCAATCTGCACATTTGCAAAGCAGCTCCCAGCCACAGCACAGAACCACAAATTCAGTTGTCCCCACACTCAGTACCGAGCCCACGTGAACCCCTCAAACACTGCAAGACCATCCAACCATAAGGGAGGCCTGGACAAGTGGCTCCGCACGACATGTGAAGTGAGAGGGGACACTACACAACTGCTGCAGCAAGATCTGTGCCACCACCTAAGACCCCAGAGCCATGACAGCCACGCTCCCAGCATTTCCAAGCCTTGACACCTTCCACCTCTGAGCACCCGCACCCAAGGAACCAACACAACTGCTCCTGCACTCTCTGTTGTTGAGTGTCTGTCACCCAGTGCTGCACCAATGGGGACCGTCAGGTTTTGGGTAATAACAAATGCAGACAAGTAGCATCCATCTCCCTGCAGTCAACTTGATTGTGACAAGATTTGATTTCTAAAAATAATTACCTTTTGGGAACTATTACTGTTCTAAATTGTCAAAGAGACTACCAAAGTACTAGACCACTTGACAAAACTCTGGGCTGGTTTCACAGACTCGAGCGGTCTCGGTTCTGTTTGCTCAGTCGCCCTCTCACACCCCACAGCACCCAGGAGGCTTCAGATCGTTTGGGAAGACTCTGTACTATTTGCTCTATGGAGACTCAGATCTCAAGTCAGCTTCTAAACGGCTCAGAGGGGCTCTCATCTGCTCTTTGGCAAAGGTCCAATACTTTATAATAGTAGTTAGCTAAAATTATACCACCATTTTTCAGTTCAGCTCCTGTATTACCCTATGTGACTTCCAGTTCTAAACTCCAGAGATTAGCTAACCACTTCACACAGAACAGTTCATTTATGTTTTGGACTCAGTTAATCTGCCTGGCCGGAGCAAGATAATTTTTGTTATAATCCAAGAGGAAAAATCTCAAAACATTTGCTCTACCTAGTTGATTCTCAAATTACCATGATCGTCCCTCTGTCCATATGACCCCCATCAGCACTCCAACAAATGAAAAGAAAATAGAACTAAATAACAGGAGATTTCCCCTGAAAAAATTCCATAGAAATAGATGTCCAGATACATTTCAATCTATGCAGGCTAAATTTTCAGAGACTGCTCTATTAAGTAAATCACTGCACTTTAAGGGTTTATTGCTTTGACATTTAAAGGAAAAAAAAAAACAACACACACTAAATGTATACTGGACCAATGCAAAAATATTTTAAAATTAGATAATACACCTACTCACACACTTTAGGAAATGACTAAATCATTTCAGGCTTGCTGGTCATGATTTAAGATTATTTCCTCTGCCATTATCTATCCTTTCCCTCCGACACATCCACAGCCTACAAATACAATGAAGGCAAGATGCCAATGGTAAAGCATAACACATTAGCCCTGCTCTGTTGAAGTCATCAACTTGTCTATCAACATTTGCAATCCAACAGAAAGCACTGCAAGTCCCCCGTTATAAATTAGAAAAAAGAAGACAAAGCACTGTTAAGTCTGTATTCAGCAGTAGTTGGGCTTTGCAGCTTCCAAACTCTGGCTCCACAGGTCCCTAAAACTCAGGAGAGTGCCACAAGCTCCCATTGAAGACTTCTAAGGAAAAAACAGAGGCTGACTTCTGCTCTTCAGTAACCGACATCAGCAGGACCTGGATCAGTTCCTAAAAGAAACCCAAGCAGATGCCGATTCCACCCTGCAGCCCAGTGCCCCAGGTACCTGCAGCGACTCTAAGTGGTTGCTGCCTTCTAGGGGTGCTCACAGCCAGGCATGGGTACAGGTTTGTTTTCTACAGTACTTTTTCAGCTTTTTCATAAGTGCTCATGGCCTTCTCCCAGTTCTATCGATGTAGTATACAGAAAAAGTTCAACTGATTCATCCAGGATGCAAAAAATAAATTTTCAACATAATTAGGTACTGGGTTAAGACATATCATCATTCAGTCTTTGGTCATGCCCATGCTACCATTCTGCTGATGCAGTAGGCATTTTATGAAAAACCCTGGCTACTAAAAATGTCTTTTTAACAAAATAGCTTTTCTCAAGCAATGCTGAATGCATCCTGAACATTTCCTTGCAGCTTGGCTACAATAACTGCAATGATCCAGGCCTGAGAGCAGCTGGAGATCTCTTTTATGCTAAAAAGTTTATAGCCTTTCTGTCAAACAAAAGGGACAATCGGTATGTGAAAATTAACTTCCAATCCACAACACCACAGATCTGAAGTTGGGCACACCTGTAATGCACAATTACAGCACTCAACCCAAGTGACCATTGCTCTGACAGCTTCTGCCACAGCTTAAAGAGCAGAGAAGCAATCTGGGTCACAAAATCATATTCATATGTCGGGAGTAAATTACCCAGCTGCATAACACCACCATCACGCCATCTCATCTCTCAAGAGAAAGTGTTTCACAGTAAGTAAAGCAGTGAATCCCTGTTTTAAATACATTCCTTAACCTTCTTTAAATTTGTTACATTTTAATTAAAGTCACAGGACTTTGTTCAGATAAGTTGAAAACCTCACATTAGCAGCCAGAATATCTTATTTATAAGAACTCTGAGGTCTTGGATTCCCATATTTGGATTACATTGCTTTAATTTATTTATTTTTCCAATTAAAAACTTCTCAGTGTTCATGCATTTTTTAATTCCCTAATGCACTTTTCTATCAGGAGAAACATAAAAGAAGCAGACAACATGTTTTTTCAGTTAAAGACTACTTCCTAGCCTGCTCCAGTTTTATAATCTATTCTCTTATGCTCTTACCAACCCCCTCCATCAGACAGCTAAGAGTATCCATCAAAACCACAAGCTGTGTTCAATAGTAAAAGGCACTCCAGCACACATTTTCGCTGGAAAGCGTTAATTTTTACAGGAAAGTGCCTTTCTGCCTTTTACGCCTGCAGAGAGAGTTCAAGTAGAGGAATACTGATGCTGTCTGAACAGGTGAGTACTTTGTAGCAATATGGTTGCTGAGAAATAAAAAAATAGAAATATAAAGCAAGCAACCACCAGGCTCACCTCCCCGGGTTAATTAGACACACTGAGAACAATGTGCAATCCATAGTTCTTAAATAAATTGTCAATAGATACATTTTTATATAGTTCCTACCACTTCTTAAATTGTCGCCTCTGTACTATTCCCACAATCTGCTCTTAATGCTATTAAATATAACGTTCTTCTGTGTTGTTGCTGTTGTAGCACAGTTGTGAACACATTGCAGATGACAACCGGGTACCACAGGGAGCATTACAGACTCTACAGCTGAACCTAATTCCCAGTCAAGTGAAGACCAACAGCAGCTCTTGCAGGACTAGGACAACCTCCTGGGGTTGCAAGTCTCCTGACAACACAGGTTTGACCAGCAGGATCCTTTCCCTCTGCTCCCTTAAAACGTTAAATCTGGGAAAGCCCATGGCAGAGTTTATTTCATTCCATATTAACCCTTTAGTGCCATAGGTTATTTAAGAACCCTCTGACAATGACACAGTTGATCTAGCTTAACTTAAACCTTCACCAGAAAGCCCCTGACAACCTCTTTTCCTTGGAGTGGGGCAGCACAGATCCTACACATAACCAATATTTGGAAACAAGATTTGTTTGTCACTAGTGGACTCAGCATTGGAGGTGCCAGGAAATTAACAGCAGCGTACTTAATTTCCATGTTACTTTCAGCACAGGTTTTACTTGTGCATCAGCTGTACATTCATAATTAATGTAGTCTTTTAGGTTTTCTAAGCTTTTGGAACCTTACTAGAATGTTAAAGGCATGTTAGCAAGTACACTCACATCTTATTACGCCAGTTGTCAGAGATGTATCCCTGCCTAGAGGTCACTGCCAAGGCCCAGCACAAAGTCTCTTCAAGTCTGTGAGAACAGCCCAGTGACCATCAACAGGTTTTTAGTCTGGGCTCTAACATCTCTTCCTGTGTTGGCAGCTCCAAGCTTGAGCATCAAACTCAGCTACAATTCTCACTCTGTGTTCTTGAAGGAGCAAGAAATACACAGCAGGAGACGATTTCAAAAGGACACATGCTTGGGAAATATACCTCCTTTGATCTGTACGCCTCCCCCATCATATCACATCTCATCAGAACAGAGGCAATTATACTGTTTTAAAGATGACTCTTAAAAGCGCTAAAGGCTTTTACCAATTCTCAAGTACTTTTCCCCAGCCTATCCAGGTCTGAAAAACAAAGTCAACTTTGAATTGAATCCAAAAGACAATCAAGCACCAAATGTCAAAGCAATTTTACAAATCAGAGTAATGTAGATGATAAGGCTGGGAAGAATAAAAGTAGCTTCTACTATCTGTTTACAAATTAAAAGTTTCATCTCCAATGCTTTCTGATCCACTGCAGTTTTTGGAGGCCAGAGCCAGCAATACAAATCCTGTAGCAAAATTAGGTTGTGGATGGATATTTATCCCAACGCAAACATTTTCAATGCACTCTCAGATCCAGGTTAACTTTACTAACACTGCACTCACAAATCACTCGCCATAGCCTTCCAAACGTCTAACGTATTACCACAGCCCTAAGCAAAAGCAATAATGCACTTATACAAATCCATGCATAGCAATGTTGCAACCACCTTAAAGAAATCCAGTGGGAATCCAAAGGATTAAGTATTGTTGGTCATTTTTTTTCCTTTTTGCTTTGTTTTTATTTTTTTATAAAGGAAAGAACAGTAAGTAAAAAGCACAGAACTTCTTTAACTAGACAGGTACGTTTCAGGCTAAATGCTTGTTCTGATGACACTGAATCACTGCAGGAGGTGGGACAGGTGAATCTATTGACTGCAGTCATATTTTCTTCCCTGTGACTTGTTCAATTAAGTCTGCACAAGTATCACTTCTCATTAGGCATCCTGAACTCTGCTGAGAGCCAGTGACACCCACAAGACTAAAATGGTGACATCTATATGTAAAGCCTACAGCTCTTAACAGTGGATTCTGTGCACACGTTCAGCTGCAGCTTTCCTAAAGCTAACAAGAGGGAGGTTCACGATTTTCAGAAGTAGCCCTCAATGGTTTGATCTTCATTTTCACATCTTTTGATGTTTATTGTTGCATCATCAGAAATGCTAGTGCAAAGATGAACAAGATGCTGACTCCTCTTCCAAGTGCAAAGATGTATGGGGGTAAGATACAATAAAGGAAACTATCACACCAATATTCACAAAATTGACTGAACAAAGATGCTGTAGGTGAGTGAGGAACTTGAAAGACTTTGTTGTTGTTGTTCATTTAAACTTCTGCTATGATCTGCCCTCAAGTCATGCTTTCAGAACTATCCCCATTACTTTTCCACACGAGTTGTCATCAACTCCCACAAATTCACAGCCAAACAGAGGCATTTAGGTATTGATTTATGTTGGGAGCAGCCTTGAGACATACCTTAAGGGACACCCTTAGATGGATCAGCCCTGTTCTGGGCTACCTGATAGAGACACCTATGCACATTTATCACCTCATACACCATCACAGCTCATTCTGTAATTCTATTTATCTATTGCTGACTGTTGCTGTAAAGAAAATAGGGGTACAACCACAGCTCTGTGCCCTGGATAAACTTCTCTACCAGGCAGGCTCTTTGTTTTGCTGGGTGCCTCTTGCACACAATGTGAAAGGAAGACAACACAATCTGCTAACAAGGGTCTTCCTAAAACACATTTGCTGTTCATTGAAAACAAAACAACCCAATAAAAAGATCATAGGAGATAATGAAGAACCTGTCCCAAAACCCAGTGAGTCAATAAACAAACAAAAAAGTATACTGTTGTAAGCAAGGAAATACCATAGCAGAAACAAATAGTGGTAAGATAAATAAATCAGTTGACTGAAATGAAGATGATCTTTATGAATTGTAGATTTCATGCCTCAGTGAAATTAAAATTGCTCTAAGGATTTAATTGCTTCTAGGATCCAAATAAAGGGATTCAATAAGAAACATTTCTTCAGATTCTATTTTTACTGTCAGTAGCTAACGCAGTTGTAGAAAATGGTTGTAACTTTTTTCTCAAAACAGTATCTCGTAATTACTTCGGTCAAAATTAAAACTTTTTCTAATGTTCCAATAGCACACGCTCCCGTAATACCCACATAACTTTATTCTGCCCACCTAAACAAAATGAAGACTTTAGAAAGAAATGTCTGCCACCATCACCCTATCTATTTAAGTGCCACAATTCCACGATGTATATGCTTATCTCACTGAAGGCAAAGGATAATTTTATATTCATTTCAGTGCAAGAAGACACAAAAGCAATGGATCATTTTCCTCATTCCAAAAGCCTATTTTGAAGGTGCCAATTGCAAGTTTTCTGAGTTTCCTCATCAACCACTAAGTTAGCAAAAGCCAAAGTCTTCAACACGTTGTGAGATCAAGTCCCGAGGGAACAGAGATTCTAGGGAAGAGAGATTCTATGTTTGCTGCTTTTTATTCCTTGAAATCCTGACAATCTGCCATCTTGCAGTCTTCACAACTTTTAAAAGGAAAAAAGTGTAATGACAGACAGAATACCCTTCAGAAAATAAAAACCACAAGTTCTAAAAATGCAAAAAGAAGCTTTCAGGGTTCTCAGAAGTTTCCAAGTGGGGTAGCGGGTGGAAAAAAATCAGCAAAAAGTGCATTGCTTGATTAGGCAAAATAAAATTAAGGTGCCCCTGACACATCTAAGTCTTCAAGTTTTCAGGTATGCTGAGTGAAGCAATTCACAACAGAACAGACTGCACACCAATCTATCACACTTAAACGCAATCACAGTCAAACGTAACATCAGCTAGTGCCTAAACTACAGAGATGCATTTAATACTCCCCAGTCAGCAATCAACCTTTTCCACATTTGTTCATAATCACAATTAATTGTTTCATTTTAATGCTTTGTTTTTGTTTTCTTATCCCATGGCAGTTTAGCGTGCTTTTTAAATTAGATTTTTTTTAAAAAAAGTCTTCCCATTTTATACCTGTGTGTAAGTAGAGAGCATTTTTTAATGAAATATAACTTACTGAACATATTTTCTTACCTGTTGCAGTCCACGTGGAGCAGAAGGTGGGATGCACTAAGTGACACAGCAATCTTGTGCCACTGTCCATCGGCCAGACGGTACGGGAACACCTCTGTTCTTGACTTCCCATTAAACCTGTAGTGATATCTGATCTCATCCCGTAGGCCACTGCTCTCCAGTTCAAAATAGCTGTATTTAAAACATGAAGAAGAATCAGTGCTATTTTTCAGTTTAATCTTTGCTCCTGTCACTTTGTTCTTAATTCACAGGTTTCTTTAAGCAAAGGCCACACGGATGGTCACAACCTAAAGGGGTTACTCAGCATGGATTCGCCACTAGTTCATTTTTTCAAAAAGACAGAAAGACAAGACTATACATTCAGTGAATTACAAAAATAGCAATACCATTTACATGAAAACAGGTCACGTTCAAAACACCATTTGATGGTCCTGGAAATTGAGGTCCTCTTTTTACCCATAGACCAGGCTAAACTACAAGAAAATGACCTTTACTCTTTTTACCAAAATGTTTTTTATGAACACAGGATTTGTAGGAAACGCAAAAATAAAGAACTGTATGTATCATTACCAATGAACAAACAAAAGCCATTAAAGTAAGAAAGCAACAAGTAATCATTTAATTTGTATTTACTATTTGCGATTCCATTGTTTAAAAAACTGTTTAGTTTTAGGACTTTCCTACATGCAATTGTGCTTAACTCCTTTTCTGACTTCTACTGTTCCAGCTGTAATTGTTCAGCTTTACAAGGGAACAAAAGCTCCTGGCCAGATGAGCTGTCTCAACACCTGGCATACACAACCCAAACTTCCAGACAGTTCTCACCAGAGCAAACAAAATACAGCGTACAGGTGGTAGCACATTGACAGTGTAAATAGCAAAGCCTTCTCCTGGACCTCAGATCACACAGAGCATATCAAGTTAAGGTTCGCTTTTTCCTGCTCAAATGAAGCCCTGGATATAGAATGAAAGAGATGCAGACCTCCTTTTACAGTAGAAATAACTCCACAACTAAACATAGATGTGTTAGGTTGTCCAGCCCACCCCTACCTGTGTCTGCCTCCATAGTGTCAGGTTTTTCACTACTGGACAATGACAACCTAACATGGCAGTTGAAAGATGGGTGCTAGTTTGGGGTTTAAAAAAAATATACAGGAATGAAATCCACCTCCAAAAAAGAAATAAGTATCCAGGTGCTGATTTTGATTTTCATGTAAGCCTTTTACACTGCTCAGCTGTACACAGACCTTAATAGCCAGTATGCACAAGCGTTACATGAGGTGTGTGCACTTCATCAACAATAGCTCTTACCAGCGAAGCAGAGGCTTTTTAGAACATAATAACTTAAAAAAAAAGGGAGGAACTTACTTATGAGATAAAATGCTAGCTGAGAATTCTGCAACAAAACAGGAAGGGCAATAGCGACAATAAATTTTGACCAAAAGTGAAACCTAAACCCTCCTCCATGCTGTCAATATCTTGCCATTACACTTATCATGCAACAAATGAGCTTTATCATGTCACCCAAATCAAAGACTCAAGCAGCGAAGTAAAACCAGCCACAGGCAGATAAAGGCAAAGCCAAGAGAGAATGAAAACACAGCAGGCACATGTACAAATAAAATGCACGCAGTACAGAGTGGAAAAAAATACAAACGGCTGGTGTTGTGAAGGAACTGGCCTGATTCGTGCACATAAAGGCAGGAGGAGGGCACAGTAACAAGATTTTTCTAAATGGGAGAGCAGAATGTTGATTCATGGCCACCACCACCCATTAAAATACCTAAACTGTAATACAGCAATAAGAAATCTGGAGAGGATTTTTTAATTATTTTATTTGTGATGCTCAGTAAGAGCACAGTCAATATAGAGAACATAGTGCTGCTGGCATTTCCAAGCCAGGAAAGGACTAGGACAAATACTGTCAGTGAAGTCGTACTTACAAAGTTAAACTTTCCATAATTGCCATCTGCTGTCAAAGCACAAAAAGAAGTCATTAAAGAGACTTTGTTTCTCTCTCGTTCAGATGAACAGCAGCGAGGCAGAGAGCTTCAAAAACTGAGGGAGAGCTACATAACATCCTAGTATCTTTCTCATGCACAAAGTATTATATAAATATATTTTTATATCTCGTGAGAGCAAGACAAGCTCCTGTTGCAGGAAGCACATGGCTTTCTTCAGTTGTTCTTCATTATCTCTTCTAGTCACAGAGCTAATCGCTTACCACACAATGTCTGGGTTGTTAATAAAAAGCCAACAGTCCAGCCCTGGAAAGGTCAGTCAGATACTGTACTTAATCACATCTCTGCTCTGTTATTTGAACAGTATAGGGAATCGCAAACCAACGTCGTTTCTCATCTGACAAGCTTTAGTGTCAATAGTTACTTCAGGAGAAAAACCAACCTCTTGCTAATGCACTGAGGTGGTTGTTGATCTCCTAATTTATATTACACAGAAGTGACTAGTTCAAGTTTACTGTTTAAACCAGCACTAACATTTTTATATATGTACAGCTAATAGCCACAGAACTGTATAAAGCGCCACATTTTACCTCTTCAGTGACAAGAATGGAGGATGACAGCAGACAAATTCTGCACCTATTTTTCACCGCTCTTCAGTAAGTGCAAATCAGAAGTAATTATGCTCAGACAAACATTAGTAAACAACAGTCAACAAAATCCCAACGGCAGAAACTGGCTGGATTAGCCCAACATAATCTCAAGTATTTAAAAAGCACAAGGCAATGATGTAAACCAACACTCTTGCATTGATTTTTTTTTTTAAGATGCACAAATTCACATCAAGATCTTGACTACACACGCACTTCACCATGGTCACAGTTCAGAAGATGTAGTATTCTCTACCAGAATATAGTTCACGTGCAAATAGCTTTCTCAACAGCAAACAACATCTTTCTTTCCTCCTCCCACCACGCTCTGGAGGAAAAGCCTCTTCAAAAGCAACAATTCACTCCTGGAAATAAATGCACCTGCTCTGTGTTCAAGTTCTAATCTGCAAATTGTGGAATGGAAGACAAATGAGCAGAAAAACATAAGTTAAGGCAAGAAATTATCAACCTGTGAGAAAATAATTTGTAAAGCCAGAGGAAGTTGGTTTTTTTTTTTAATATCTATCTAATCTTTGACTTGAAATGCCACTGCACAAGTTTTGCTCTATTATAAGCCAACATGTAAACTACAGGGGGAAATTAACAGAAACTACCATACAAGAGGCAAGAAAACAAACTAATCTCTAACAGGTGTTTTGTAGGTACTTCCCAGTATTTTCCAAGGAAGAAGAAAACATAGGAACAGAACAAATCAGGGTTCCTGAAAGGATTTCAGCATCTGGGACCACCTGAATAAATCTATCACAAGCATGAACTTTTAAGGTTACCAAGAGATTCATATCAAGAACCCAAGGGAGGTCCCTGAGCATTACAACCAGTTCTGCTTCTGCATCGCGGCCACGAAGCCTGTGTGTCAACTTGCCGCTCTAGTTATCCCCCTGCTCCCCTCCTCGAGACCTTTTCCAGCAGAGAGAGATGTGAGACAGTATTCAACTTGTCAACTTGTTAGTACAAAGAGACGGTTTCTTGTTTTATTTGTCATTTCTCAAAGAGGATTTATACATTTTTATTTTTAAACAGGCGTGATCAAAAGTAACATGCATTTTGACAGATTAAATTCTCAGCACACATGTATTAAGAAAGCTTGCTGTTTATGGAACAGCAACACAATATGACCTTGGCTGAAATTTTCCCACTACCAGGATTTCCATATTTGCTAACATGTAAGCTACTGCTGGCTTCTTTTATACAGTTATAGAATCCAAATTCTTTTTAGAGATCAGTCTGCAGTCTCTCATTCAAATCCCAATGCATACCAGAAAAACACGTTGCTAAATTCAGATTAATTTTATGCACATCAAAAAAGTTGGGATATTTTAAGATCATGCAATGTGCTTCACAGAAGGACCATATTATTCCACGATCAGCTCTAAACGCTTTGCAATTTTTTCTGACAATTTTTGCAACCCCCTATGTACCTCACACACCAATATTGTTATAAGAGGATAAAGCCTGACTCAGTGATGGTTAATGCACTTTTTTTTTGCCTTCTTTTAGTCCCAACCATAGTGAATATTTAACTGTGCATTTGACAGTTCATTTGACTTCCAAATCAGGAGAAAAAGGTGTCTGGAAGTATACTGTAAGTTAGAAATGGTTGCTGTGGATGTAATGACCAAAAAACTGGAAAAGTCATTATCACCATTAAATAAGAGCATGTAAGACACCTAAAGTAGAAAAAGCAGAGTATCTCTATTATACAAAGTGAGTTGGCTCAACCCACCATCTGCATTAAAGAAACATACTCATCTATTCATCATATCTACCACAGCAGTGATCTTAACTCGTGACAAACACCACCATGTTCCATTCAGATTTTACTGCTGTCAGGTTGTGGAAGTAGCAAAAGGAGGGAGGGCTCCAAATAAGACACCACGCCAAGAACTCTCAGATATATCTCCTTCTGAATCTCCTTTTTATTCTTATCTTTTCAATGCTAACACCTATCACGAGACACTAACATATCCCACAATGAAGACAGGTCACCATCTGGTAAGCACGATACTGATTAAATGCTCTGATATGAGCTCCAATAACTAAAGCAAAACCACTTTTTGCATTCAGTTCTGGTAATCTTCTTCTTTATCACTTTCAAACATAAATAAAGCAGAGATCATTCTGATTTTACAACTTCCACCATCCCTGATCAAGTGCCAAATAAAGCCCCACAGCCTCTTTCAAGGAGCAGCACCAGCACTTAGAGCAGATGCTCTCAGAGCTACTGAACAGATGTCCCAGGGCAAGGCAGCAGGCACAGATGGCATCTCTGCGAATATGTACAAACTTGGGGTTGCCATCTAGTCAAAACACTCGTGCATCTGCTTAACATTGTGTGGGAGAAGGTCACAAAACTGCAGGAGTTCAAGGATAGAAGCACTGTTCAACCTTGCACATGCTGCAGCAAAACTACCATGTCAGGTCTCTCAGCTGCTGGGGAAAAAAAGAAGTCACTGTCATAATAAGAATCAGGCTGGTATTGAACAGAAGCTTCTGGAAAGTTCTGTCAGTATGGTCAAGGCACAATTTCTTATGTTGTTTTAATAACAAAGCAAATTCAAGGAAAGTTCGGAGACCAGGCCATTTGATGTCAGCAGGTAGAAGTTCAGGAAGCTTCTGTACAAATGTGCCTGTTTGGATGTGTTTGTGCACAGAGCTTTTCATTTCACAATAGCATCGTGCCAGGCAGAGTACCAGAACATTTAGTGATGTTTAACGATAAAAATGGCTTCAGGCACGATTGTGCTTTAGCACCTTTGCAGAAACACTTCTTGATGTATTCGGAGACAAACAGACAATGAATCTGTATCTATTATCACACAGATTTCACGACTTTCAATCTACAGAGATCCTGTGATTAATCACAGCTCATCACACTTTTGGCCTTTCACTGTTCCTTACCGCTGGTTGAGTCTGTGCGCACAGGGGTACACACCACACTTCATCACTTCAGTTGTGCTGCCAGGTGGCTCAAGCCTGGACAGCAACACAAAAGAAGATGAGATCTTGTTCTAACACTCCCCGGTGGGAAGCAAGTCAGGCCAGGGGCACAGAGCGGGTACGTGATGCTGCAGAGAAGCTGGAGGATGTGTGGCCAAGAGCATCGCCACCGTCAGAGAAGCCACGCAGAGCAAAAGCTGCACTGCTGAAACAAGAGAATCATCTGACTCCAAACAAAAGCAAACACCCACCTTGCAGTTGTCACCACGGTTCTGAATGGATGCCAAACTAGCACAAGTTACAGTTGTCAAGGTAAATATTTCAGTCACTTCCACAGGCGCTGTTCTTGTACCCCAGTTGCTATAAAGTGACAGAGGAAGATCCCAGGCTCTGAAGTATTACACATTGTCAGACACTGGATTTTGAAGAAATACTCTCACACGCTCAAGCGTACGGATCTAGTCCTCTGCTACATATGCGTACGTACAAACCATAAAAAGCTACTTGTCACAGCTAGTTTAAATATGGACAGATTGAGACACTGCACAGCAAAACCATACACGGCAAAATTCACTTATGTGGCGCTAAAGACTTACTACTGTGGCAGAGATTAAGTACTGATAGCATTAAAGCTTATGAGCAAAATCAGACTGACACTAGGTAGCACAAAAGGCATCGTGAACAGAAGAAGGCTCATCTGTGACAATGAAGGTATCTTGCTGAAAAATCAGATTAACTTTCTACAAAAGAAAATGCAAAAGCTGAAGCCCGTATGTTGCACAAACACTCTATCATCACCTACTGCATTCCGAAAGTAATCCTCCTATACAAGAAAATCCAAAATAAGCCACAACCTAATACTCAATTCTTTCAAATCTCTCAAGTAAAAGCCTGAAAGTTCAACTTCATTGTGCTGTTGGTTACCTAAACAGGATTCTTTCAAACATTTGTATTGTTTCCTTTCAAACAAAAGGAACTAAATCCAGTCAAATAAACAACTTTATTTTTCCATTCAGACCACTCTGAGGACAACAGGAATCATGTTATATCAGCCTAGCTTGAAACTTCTAGCAATAAAAACCCCTACACTGACATTTTCTGTAACAAACATTTAGTCTTTTGTTCTACAAATCTTCTACATGGCAGCTGGGCATACAACCTGCAAGGCATTAAGCATTTATGATGCTCAAAATATGCATTTGTTTACCTGCAATGAGGCAAAGGCCATCCAAATACGAATTTACTTTCTTCTTTGATCGTATAAAGAAAAAAAGTAAGCCCAACTTCCGCCTGCCAGCTAAGACAGCTTGAGTCAGAGCTCACACAAAGCAGCTACTCATTTTCATGGCATGTAAGGCTTGACCTTAAGCATTTTTGTTTCCATTTCATATGTCTGAAAGTCTGTCCTCACTGTGGCTGCTGCCTGCTTGCTGTCTTAAAAAGAGCTGGTCTCTACTCATAGTAAAGCAAGTAGGTCATACATCCTCATACACACATAGACACAAACACCTACAAGAACCAAGACATCCCTGCTAAAGGTAGGTTTCTGCAAGAAGTGGCCAAGTAATGGGAGAAATTTGTTTATATTGCCTCATGAAAAGCAGCAGTTGGTCTCACAGTCTAGTGTAACCACTCCTGAGATGGCCTCACCCTCCTGCCTGCTCATTCCTACCTCAGCCCTTGCACCGGATTTAGCCATTCAGTTGCAATGACGCGTGTCAACCCAATGAACTAGCCTGACAGAAAAGTACCCTGATGAAAGAAAAGAATCATTTCTTCACCTATCACCATTCCAAAACCAAGTGACCTTGTACTCACACAATCACTGTAACTCTAGCAAGGAAGGCAATCCACAATTACACTCAGAACTAATCCTTGAAGGGCTCATCACCCACAACCTTCGACCAAAGGTTAGTTTCCCCAGTCACAGCGGACCACTCGCAGACCACAAAGCATTTGTATTCAAGGACATTCTGAATGAGGGCTGTCATTCTTTTTATGCTAACTCTGAGCTGGCATTAGCTCAGGGATCATCGTGGGTATGCAGAAGCCTGGAGCTCACCATGTGAACAGAAAGCCCCAGAAGAGCTGTGACCAAAGCAGAGCATGGCCCTGGTCCCTCCCGCTCATCACTGCAGCAACAACTCAGTTCAGGGGATCCCCAAATCCATAATCTCCAAATACCAGATTTTAATAAAACAAAAGAGGATAACGTAGCCTTTTAAACTAATGAGGTCTGCCACCTGAGTCAAACTCCAGTATCTGAAAACAAACTACCCTATCACAGAATCACAGAATGTCAGAGATTGGAAGGGACCTGGAAAGCTCATCCAGTGCAATCCCCCCATGGAGCAGGAACACCCAGATGAGGTTACACAGGAAGGTGTCCAGGCGGGTTTGAATGTCTGCAGAGAAGGAGGCTCCACAACCTCCCTGGGCAGCCTGGGCCAGTGCTCCATCACCTTCACCTTGAAGAAGTTTCTTCTCAAACGGAAGAGAACGGAACTTCCTGAGTTCCAGTTTGTACCCACTGCCCCTTGTCCTATCATTGGTTGTCACTGAGAAGAGCCTGACTCCATCCTCCTGACACTCGTCGTTTATATATTTATAAACATTAATGAGGTCACCCCTCAGTCTCCTCCAAGCTAAAGAGACCCAGCTCCCTCAGCCTTTCCGTATAAGAGAGATGCTCCACTCAAATTACCCTAATTGATGTGTCCTTACAAGGAATGTTCTTCCCTCTGATCTTGCTCTCAAATTCAGCAGCTTTTCAGTGACTTCTTATATTATTATAAATTCCACACATTTCTGCTAGATTCCCAGCAAAAAAATCTCCTTTCCATCCTCTCAAGGCCCAAGCACATGTATGCTCCCTGCTGCTCTCTGGATGCCCTCAGCCTCCTCCTGCCCCGCAGGTCTCCTCCTTCCCTCCCCACTGACACCCCAGCTCCAGCAGCTTCCCACAGTGTAAGTTTGAGACATTTCAGTGCTTTGCCTATATCAGAAGGTCATAAAACAAACAGAATAACTCAGCTTGTTGGAGAAGACTCCTGGGGGACCCACACACCCTGCTCCTGGCTGACCACAACATTTCTGCGCTGACCCAATTCAGTTTTAAAGAGTTTCAAACTGCCAGCCATTGTGCTCCAATTGCCAGCAAGGTCTAATCAATATGTTTCAACAGCTGGTTATCAGCAGCGTCTTAATGCTTCAGAGAGACAACAGTTGTCAGCCTGGTGTCCGTAGAACACCTGCTCTCAGCAAGGAGCCACAAGATGGGAGATCCTCAAGCAGTAACTCCCCTTTCATGACTCTTAAATCAGTGGAAGATGTATAGAACATAAAAATTTGGCATCAGTTTCCTCTTTTGCATACTTCAACACAAAGCACAGAAGCAGATGCACCCAATTCCATTTCCATTTGCAGCTCTGAAGACCTTTATGAGAAAAAAAAAAAAAAAACACTATAAGAAATAAAGCCCACCTGCTTGTTCCTCTATGACAAAAAAAGTGCATAGATTCCTCATATATTTCATATCAACTCATTAAGAGGGAAGGAAGTAAGGCTGGATCTTTATATTCTCTGTATAGCTCTCCAGTTTAGCAATTCTACATATAAATATTAATGAAGATGTGACCTCTACCCTAAAAGAAAAAGGTTAATGCACACATTTGCAGAGTTTTCCCCTCACTTTTTGAATTCTGGGCATCTTAGAATCCAATATGCATATAAACATCTCGCAGAGAATAATCTAAAACATAGTATGGAGTAAATCCAATTTCTCAGATTTACAGCTAGGGTCAGAAGTCACTTGTATAGGTTTCCTTTCATTAATTAGGTTTTAGCATTTAATTCAACTAGCTTGTTTTGTGTTTTAAGGAAGAATATTATGGCCTGGTAGCCTTCCAACTGTTATTTGTGAACATCCAGTTTTTTACCTGTTCCTCAACAGTCTCAGAAGTTGTTCATGGTGTCACTGGGGGAAAGTATTCAAGAATGTATTAGAGACTCCCATGCATTTTCCCCTCTCCAGCCAATTCTGACTTGCTAGGAATAAAAATCTTTCACTATGAGCCTAACACTTTTACCAGAATCTGCCTGAATATTTATACCAATATGACCTGCTGTTACATAGTGAAAAGCCAAATTTTACACTCGATAAATCATTTCATCCAAGCAGTACAATTCACTTGCAAGGTTACGTATATCTGGTGTGGCAGAAATTTACTGAAGTTCAGGTCATGGGCATAAGTTATAAGCATAAAAACAAAGAATAAAAAGAAAAAACACTCAGAAAATTTAGAAAAAGTTTTTACTGCTTCCTGTAAGAAGACCTTGGAAACATTAATATTATTGCTTGGTCCCTAGTTCTATATCACGGTGGAATATCCCAATTTGAAACACTCTTCAGAAAGAATGACAACACATGGATAGAAAGTTAGTGCTAATAGATGTGAAGAAAAGAGAAGGCACACACACAAAATAGTAGGGAGGAATAAACAACTTGGCATCTTACAAAACAATTAGTTTTTCATCCTGCCTCTTTAGTAACTAGTACCATCAACAAAAGCAACAATGACTTCTTCAGGAAGGCAAGAGAAGGAGGAGGGGTGGGAACAACACACAAGACTCAGGGACATTAAAAATGCACATAAGGAGACCTTGAGGAGAAGGTCAATAAGGGTATTATCTTATTTCTTATTGGTAGTTCATGGCTCTTCTGCTTACTAGTTTAATTTTGCATATTCTGCATTACAATGCCCAATTTCTCTGCTTTCCATAAATATATACCAATGGCTAAGGAGAAAAATCTTTGGGAGTCATCTTGTAAACACCCAGCAGGTTACTTTCAAAAAGTCAAAAGGAATTTTGCCCAATGAAAGATTAGAAAACCTGATCCAGAGTTATTGCCTCCCACATCATGACCAAATGATGAGTTGGTGGCTGCCTCACAGTTATGTGTGACACACTGTAAAAACTCTATTTCCTCTTACTTTCTTACAGGTAAGTACCAGAGTCCCAGGTGATGTGTACTTGTGCTATTTGTCTGATTTATGGAGGTTCAGATTTGTACATCAGTAGAAAAATCATTCTGGACTCAATACTTCTTGATACCTTATGCCTACCATGCTTAGCCGCAAGTTGTGGTTCAATGATGTTTACCTCCAAAAAATCCCCAGCAATTAAAAGCTCATTATTGAAAGTTTGCGCAGTATCTGATTTGAAAGTGTTATGAGCTGGTCAGCTGGGTGATGACTCACCAAAAGAATGCTCTCCACTCTTCCAACTTCAGATAAAGCCATTAAATCACTGTTGAAATAAGGATTCATTATGGATGGGATTTTAAATATCTCAATGGCCTTTTCCAAGTGTCTGAAGAGTCAAAAGTCATGAGCAAAACAGCTCACAAAGATCTTCTAGGAAGAACTGGCTAGCATAATCCACCAATAAAGAAAACAGTTTCCACTTTCTGCATTCCCAAGTAACATGTTTGTCCATCCTGTATTACATTTTTTTCATCTATAATGTGGAAAAAATTATAATCTTCAAGTTTACCACTCTATTCCAGATAACTATGTACACAGTCTGCACATAGTATCGCTCTGTTCAATTGGGCTTAATCTGTGTTATTTAAGCTTTCCATTTTCCAAGTTGTATTTTAATACATTTGGATCATGAAAACAAAGTTTTTATTATCACTAAGCTGATTCAACCGGATAACATATTAACAAAGATGCATTTATCATCACTGTAATATAAATCCTGTCCATCAAATGATGATATAAATTAACAAATTTCCAATTGTTGCAAAATATCTATTCAGTATAACAAAACACCATATCTGAATTACTAACTTCAAGAAAAGTTGTATTCATGTTATTTTAATACCTTTAGTTTCAGAGTTCCACGCTACAGAAGAAAAATAAAATCCTGCTAAAACTTACTAGAGAAATTAAATATAAACCAGGCATTCTATATATTACCACCTAATGGCAATCATCTCCACCACACACATCATGCAAAACTGCCTTTTGAACTAGTTATGCTGGCATATTTAACTTAGAATATTTATATATGTGTGTGTACGCATACCTCTACACATGCCTTTTTGTTGTTTGCAATAAAACCTATTTGTCAACTATTAAATCTGTGCACAACAAAAAGTCATCTCCCATAGAGATATAAACACTTGTACCAATAGCTGACAGCTTCTTTTATTCAGTGTTGTTGATCTCCTGCATGTTCTGAAGCCTCAGACTTTTAACTTCGCCACTTTGGGCATGCCAGTAAGTTCAGAGACTTAACTACAATCCTTAAGCATAGTCCCTAGCTACAATATATCCCATTCTGTGCACAAGGGAAGAGTTCTTGGCTTTTCCATGGTAAAAATCTACCCTGGCTAGGTAATAAATGTACCCTTATAGTTGTTCCCACAGGTCTTAATCATGCTGAAACACAATGATGGTTCTTACTACTGTCTTTGCATTGTCTGTTTTCACAGAAACATGGAAGGTTGAAAAAAGCTTGACCAAGAATAATGGATGTCACCAGAACACAACCACGCTAATTATCAAAAAATTAGTAGAAAACAGAATTTTAAAAAGGCTTCCCCTGTGTCAAGGGCCTGCAGCCATTTCAGTTCACGTGCAAAGCTGGAGCGACCTGGGCAATTAGAGCAACACCAAAAAAATAGCAAGCTGGAAGTTCTGCTATTGCATTGATCATAATGTAAGCAGGGTCCTCTTCAGTAGTGCCCTAAATCTTTGTTCTCTCCCACTCAGTGTTAAAAAAGATTTTCTCCACTGTCACCCACTTTATTAATTTCTGTCATAGACCTGAGCGTTTGAAAGCACGATCCTTATCGTGGTCCAAGTAGCAACTTAAGAAAATAGAGAAACAAACAGTGACTCTGTTTTAAGTGATCCGTGAGGAGTGCAGGAAAGAAGGACAATCACAGTAATCTATCTGACTCTCAGAATGTAACAGCAACACTGGACATACCTGTTTTGACTCTCACATAGAACTACAGAGGCTGAAACTACCTAAGTTAGTACACAGAAATACAAAGGTTTAAGCAAGACTAGCACCCACTCCTTCAACTATATATATTTTGGAAGACGTCTATTAACTTGAAATACTAGAGATAATCTCAATGCCAAGAAGGACATCAGCAGCACATCTTGTTCAATCAAGATTGCGTCTGGATAGCACATCTCTCTACGAGCCTCTGTCTCTACCCATTAAGATAGAGAAGTATCTAAATTCAAAAGAGGCCATACCTAAAAATCCACTTGCTTTGCATTGCGTAATCATCACTACTTGTCTAGTTTGACCTTAGATTTTGCCAAGTGCATGTGTGTGTCCCTATATGTGACGGCATTCCTCTGTCAAGGACTCTCTTCAATGTCTTCTTTCTCAAATACAAAAAGAAAAATCCCTTAACACGGCAAACTCACACTGTCAACCACAACTTTGGAAAGCCTTGAAAAGCTCGGAGGAATTAAAACACAACGACAAAAGGAACGATAGAGAGAGAGAAGGAAAACAGGAAGAGTTGGAGGGAAGGATCCTTGCGTAATACAAAACAATACTCTTATATATTGAGACAATGACCTGGAAAAAGGAAAGAACGAATAAAGTTAGAGACCAATAAGAAAGTGGAAGCGACAGAAAAGTATGATGATAGAGTAAGGAAATGGCAGAGCCCTCCCCTTAGCTATCCGTGTCCCGATATCCCTGCTCTTGTGCTGGCAAGAGCCATCACTGACGATTTGGTCATAATAGGGCCACTGCCTTCTTCATATACCTTCTCAACAAAAGGCAAAAAATTGGGCTAACAGTTGTGTATCATGCACATGGTTAACAAAACTAAATACCAATAGGATTTTTTTTCCTAAAAGAAACACTGCAGAATGACTAATATTAAATTTGAAATAGGAACAACCAAAGAACATCCTATTACTTGCATTAAAACAGAAAGACAGACTAGACACACAGGTCCCTCAAGTCCTAAGAAATTATGAAAAAAAGCATTCACAATGTTAGAAGTAGGAGACTATTTGAAGCAAAGCACGCTTTGAAACATCAAAACATCATTGGAATTGTATTATGGGCCACAATACAAGGTACTTTATTTTTTTTAAATAAATGATGCCTACCACTATAATAGATAATGAAAGGAACCTCTTTTTTCCCCTCCTACACTGGCAATAAAAAGGAAAAAAAAAAAACCACACATGAAATAAGAATATACTGTATTTATGCCAGGAATAAAAGATACACATCACCATACGGAAGCACAAATAGCTTAATTGCTTAATAACTTAATTGCTGAACCTCAAAAAAGAAAACATATTATTTTAAAATGTTATATAACATAGCAAAGCAGGAAACATGTAAGCTTAACTTTTATGAAAAAGTAAACTCCAAAGTGCATACGATAAACCAGTAAGGGAAATTGCATTACAAGGTTTGTAACTTCCAAAGTGCATTGTGTCAATACTACATTGGTTTTGATCTTTCCATTTAAGTTAATTTGTCTTACAGACCAGAACACGTAAATAGTGCATTCTTCCTGTAACAAAAAACAACGAGCAAAATGCAGCAAATTGCAAGCTATTAAGAAAGGTTTTACCTTCCATGTCAGGCTGTACATCTACCATTTGAGCACAATGTCAAAATGGACCACTGAGCACTCAGTATCATTTACGTTATTACTGCTGCAATTTCCTCTTACCTGTGCTCTAATTCTCGGATGGACAGTATAACTCCAGAAGTCGATGCCTTCTGTTGCAGGGTGGCCAGAAACGTGAAATCACTTTTATTCCGGAAGAGCTGAATTAACTTCTCACTCACATGGGGCGCTGCATGGATTTCTCTTTCTATATCTAGGAATTAAAAAAGAATAATAATAATAAATAAAAAATAAATAGTGCAGCATAAATGCTAAATCAGAAATATTCAGATTACATTTTTCATTTTCCCATCGGTATTTTTCGTTTTTGAGAGCCATCTACCATGTTTTACCTCTGTACTTGCTCCATGACAAAACCCAAATGCCATCTCTGTCAGCATGCCCACTCGTCACTTTGACAAGTTCACAACTGGTCAACGACTGATTTTCTGACAGAATTCTTAACGGGATGCTGAGCCATTTGTGTCTGCTGCGAGCAGATTAAGTTGCTGTAAATAAGGTGTGCTGCAGTTAGATAAATAGACTCCTAAATTCCGCAAAATCTCAGGCGCTGCCTCTCCCAACACAATTCACTGAGCTCCAGTTGCAGTTTTTACCACTGACTCCGCTACCACCTCTCCATCGTACATCAGAGGAAACCTGTCCTTGCACGGCGTAAGGCAGAGATGTATTATTGCTAATAATGCTATACAGCTGCGCTTCTGGCCGAGGAATACAAGACATGCTTACAATCCACTATCGTTTTGTGGTTTTCTCAGTTTAAACAAGCAAAGTGTGACAGCTCATACAATATTTATTAAACTCCAGTCTGACCAGGCAGATCCAGGAATATTTCAGTCTCGCTAATCCTGCTGATGTCCAAGCAGCAGCATCGTCGCCTTATATTTGATCTTCTATGATTCAAATGTGCTGCCTCCCAACACATTCATTTTTATCTCATCCTTTTATTTGCAATACATCACCACTCTGAAAGATGATTAACAACAAAACGGAGAAATCACGGCATTTCACCTTCCCACCCCTTCCCATGTCTCTCATGCTGGGCCTTTGTCACACATCTGCAAGACCTGTGCCACTTGCGATTCCTGGATGTCACAACCAATTAGAAACCCGGGGCGCTTCCTTTCGAAAGGTTTACTTTGAAGCCAAAAGTGCCGGCACAAATTCTCAGCTGGTAAAAAAACATATAATTCTACTGAATCCTGAAAATCCGGCCCAGCATGAATGCTGTAACACACAAAGGAGTGATGAGATTTACAATTCAGAATTTCACTGCAGGAAGAAAAAACACCATTGTGTCATTAAATGAGGCTTTGCAGACAGAAAGAGGAGAGGCTGGCTTGAAAAACAACCTGAAACACAGAAATGCAGCTACTGAGGGAATGCCATGGACTGAAACCAAACTCCAAGGAAAAAGTACTCAAGCATGTTTTGTAATTGGGTGTCTCAGTTTTTCCTGTGCAGCTTACAGCCCTTCAAATGAGACTACACACTGAGAATCCATAACACAATTGCACTTGGAAGAGCTCACCTCTGAAAAGTACTGCAAATTAGACATCAAAAAAATCACTAATCACTGAAAAATCTTTGCCAGGGGTTTAAATTCACCTAATACATAAATATAATGCCCACTTTACAACAACAAACTATTTGTCTGTCCAATGCCACTTTTTATCATGGCGGAAGATAAAGAAGACAAATCATTTCCACTGCCATCGGAAAGGGGAATAGCAGAAGAGACAATCCAGCACAGAAGACTGGATTTTGTCTTTATCTACAGAATTTCATTATCTGTATCATTCTCTTCACCCAGAAAGTGTTATTGCTGATCATAAATATTACCTAATTCCTTTAAAAAAAAGCTGATGCAGGAGCCACAAAACTATGTGTCCCATACACCAGTAAGTTCTCCGATATCCAGTTTGCTGTCTATACAGAAAGACAATCCACTGGTACTAACTTCCAAGGTACAAGTAGGACTCAGAGATAAAATGTCCCAGAGTTTATAGTTGAAGATAATTATTCTTGTTCTGAAGTATTAAGAACCTTAGTATCTTAGAATTCTTTTTCCTTTGTCACAGTTTAAGGCAAGGCGGTAATAAACTGTGGCAGACGCTCCCTGTCACCCACTTCCCGCCACTCCTTTCCTTAGGTCAGAAAGATGATAGCAAAGATAAGGGAGAAGGAAGAGAGACTTAGACTTTAAGTTGGAAGGTTTTAAAGGGTTTTACTAATACTACTAATAAATAAAGAACATATACAAAACATACAAAACCAATCTCGAGTGCTCGACGCGGAGCTGGCGTCACTCCAGCAGCAGAGCTGGGTGTGTGGAGCTGGCTGCCCCCGGAAGTCACGGGCGGCACTTCACAGCAAACCGGAAACTGGTTGCAGGATGCAGGGCCTGAGGCCCGTAGATCACAGGCAGACAGGCAGGGTCCTCTCCAGATGCCGGCCATGGTCGAAGAGAGCTTGACCCTCATGATCACCCTCTTATATAGGGGGTATGACAATTATGAGATGGGGTACTCAGTTGATCCTCAGTTGGTCAGTTCTAGTCACCTGTTGTCCTGGTTTTGTTAAAAAACAAGTTTCTCTTTTAGTGAATTTGCCTGTCAGCTAAAGCATTCATATTAGCTGCATTTTCCTGGAGAACCAGACACATGTTTTGGTAAACCTAGCAATGGAATGTGAAGTTATTGATAAGCACGGATGGACATCTCGCGAGAGGGGCGACCAAGTGACCAAGAAACTGACCAACTGTGTATAACATTCCATTCACGTGAATACTTCATATAAAAGTGGGAGATCACGAGGATCTCGTCCCTTTTCCTTTTCCCTTTTCCTCATGGCTGACATTAGGAGAGGACCTTGCTAGTCATCCCTGCGAACTGAGGCCTAGTGACAGACTGAATCCAGCTCCGGTTGGCTGCAGAGTCCAGTCCAGGACTTTGGTTGCCTGCTCTGCAGTTGCTGAGACTTTCAAGATTGGTTTTGTATATTTTGTATTATTTTCTCCATTCTTATTAGTAGCATTAGTAAAACATTGTTAATTTTTCCAACTCTCTTTTCTCTGTCCTTCTTTCCCCCCCGATCACCTGTCCTTAGTGGGAAGGGGGAGAGGGAGGGGCAAAAGGAGGAATTGGGGGGGAGAGGAGGTTAACAATACATCTGCCAGGGTTTTTGTTGTCACTCTGCAATCTAAACCCTCGACACCTGTTTCATCCACCCCTCCTCAAGCACACCCCTCTCCCAACGGATCATGGGAAAACTTATTAGTCTTTCTTGGCTACCATAGTTATAAATCTAAACATGAGCTTCTTCAGTATTCTGTTGGTCTCTTGTCAGCACTGAGTACAGCATCCTAGGAAAAATATGCAGGCTACAGGTCAGAAAAGTACAGCCACCTAGAAGAACTTAGCTGAAAGAAAAATCACTAAAAGAGAACTGGTCTTGTTTTTAACAAAAACAGGACATCCTTAAAGGTTTCACAATTGCCAAAAATAAAATATGACTTATCGAAGCTTTCAGAAACTCTTTCACTTGAAATCATAGGCAGTGGAACATACATGTTAAAACTTCAGTCAAGCCTTGCAAAGTCTGACATTTTCTCATTATAGGGGGACCCAGATATAAAGCCACATCCCGCCACCTATCCACTGAATTTTATACAAAAATATGGGACTCCTTGGTCAGAATCATGAATGAATAATCAATGCACTGACTACTTCAGGCAGAAACATACTTGAAAATATTGTGCTATACTCTGCCACATCTCCATAGTCACAAATACATCAGACCACACACACACCTTATATTCATTCTCTGTTGATTAGAATCGATAAGATCCAAAGTTCGGAAATTCCAGAATCTTGAGTCCAAATTAATAGATAACAAACGGTATCTCTGTACTGCTTTGCAACATTATTCTAGTATAATTCAGACAAAGACAGTTATATGACTAAGTTTTTAGAAATTAACACACTTCTAAGTATGGTGCTATTTATTAGGAGTAAGTCTACTCATCACCAGTGCCTAGAACACCCCCTACCACTAGAAAAATGTACTTGCAGATGCAAAAATGTCTATGGAAATGCTGCTCTTCATGACTCCACCTCAGTAACTACAACAAGGGGAATTTCCCAGCAATTCCATGGTGAGATGGCAAACACGACCCGAAAGCCTCTGAAGGAACTCCAAGTGAGGAGCACAGAGATGCTCATAAGCATCTGGGGGAACATGACGTGGCATTATGGAGATGAAAAACCTCTTGGGGTGCTGAATGCAACCCTGGGCTCACAATCTGGGGTCCAAATTCTGGGAAGGAGCCACATAAGGCTCCACTAAGGACACGGTCCAGCCAGTGCTGCATCACCGCAGATCCGCTGCCCCATAGGACAGCCCCCCACATCTCTGGCAGTGCATCTCAATGCTGCGCCATCGCTGTTTGTGTTCTGCTCGATTTCTGCAGAAAGTACCATACAAATGAACTGGGAGTACAATCCATTTAGAATAAGAGCTTTCTATTTTCAGGTTGATTTTCACACTTCAAAAAAAAGAAAAATTGAGTATACATACACCCCCTCACCACAGGTGCCTGAAAGGGAAAATACTTTTTATGCTCTCTATAAAAATAACTGTCTGCTCATAATGAAATGCCATATTTCCTACATAATATAGAACAATATGGGTTTATACAGTAATCTTCAGTGAAACATCACTTCATGCTTGAATGATAATGCAATCTCAGCAAAATAAATAAATAAACATACATAGATGTGACTTTCATATGCCCTTCTATGTGATTATATTTTCTTAATTTGAAATATTGACTGTCTGGAGGGTTTTTTTTAAAAAAACATACCAGAGTGTTTCTAAAATAAAACAAGCAAAAAAAACCAAGCATACACAGTTATTTGAAAGTACAACAGATACAAATCATGTCAGAGCATCAAGTAAAGGCAACTTTCTTCAGCAAAACAGAGAAGCAGAAGACACATCTATGTCAAAGGGAGAGCACATTTGTTGCTTGATTTGAATCCCTTTTTTAAGCTGTAGGTGTAAGGAAGAAATGCCAAACACAAAGCAATGGTGCAGTTTGTCAGGACACAAACTGTTAGGAAATACAGATTGCCTTAGCTTGTTGAACTATTTGGTATACTGTTTCTTACAGAGCTTGCTCAGAAGCTGCTCATATAGAACTTGTTGAGCATAACTTACTTAGCATCAGTAACTAAGTTTGCTTAGGTCACAAACTGTGAACTTCCAAACTTTCTGCCTAGAATGGTATCAGAGCCAATTCAAGCAAGAAGGAAGTTTTTGATAGTCAACACGAGCTGCATCCTTAGAGATAAGGAAAGGAACAGAATGGTGCATCCAAAGCAGATGAGAAAAAGGAAGAATGTTTTGGTTATTGACAATGTCGTCTTTTTTTTTTCCCAGCTGCAGGTGCAACTGGAGATTTAAATTGACAACCCATCTGGTCAGTGAAAGACAAACTACCCACAGAGATAAGAAAAGGCCCAACTGATGAAAATTAAGGGATCCAGACTATAATTCTACAATCAGCCCAAACTGACACACAAGAGGTGGGAACCTTAGATTCTAAGGGTAAAATTCCCCAGAGTTTTCTTTATTTAGGGTCCCTCTTCTGAAGGCACCCAGCTTGAGCTACTCTCCCCACTGTGCCTAACAAGTGAATTCTTTCTTTTAGAGGAACTTCTGGAATTCATGTCTGACACTCTGTTTTGGGATACCCAGAGCAAAGAAACTTCCTTAACACAAGCCCATGTAGCCCCTGCCATCCCACATTGCCCTGTTCAACACCATCTCCCCCGTTCTCAGGGACACCACCTTGCCTTGTCCTGGCTGCCTTGTCCCATGTGAGAAAATTAAAACCTCAGGCTTTTGCCACTTGTAGCCCAGAACATACAAGAGGCCAAAAATAAGAGAAAGGGAGAATCTGTCATCAGCTCCTTTAGAAACAGTGTAAGAAAATTATCATCACGCAGAAGCAGACAAAGCGAGTTAGAGAAAGAAAATAATTACACTAGGAAAATAGGCAAAATTCTTGCCAAACTTACTTTGGTGATAGTGTCAACAACCTGTGGTCCAAGGGGAAGTACATGACCATTTGGGGTAGAATTTTAAGCCATGAAAAACATGCACCACTTCTTACAAACTCAATTCCAATTTGTCTGGGAAATTGTTATTCTTTAATAGATGCTTCCATTAGAGAAAAAGATTCAGTTCTAAATCAACTCATGTTTTCTAAAGCAAGAGATATGTTTCATCATTCACTAGCCTGCTTGAATACCTTTTCCTTTTACTTCCTTAATTTGGTAGGGGACATACTGCAGAACACATTGCTTTATTGGTACCTTCAATCATTTTAAAGCTGTTGGTTTCAGGAGAACCTTTGCACAGTCACTCTGGACAAGTAAGTAGAAATTAACCTGGCAACAACAGGGAATCTGGATTTCAGCTACAGCAATTAAAGAACAGAATATTGCGGCATATTGGTTTTTACCTTGCTATGGGCAAAAAGCAATAAAACTGAAATCTCTATTAAAAAAAAAAAACCACAAACACACAACACACAGCAACCGTAGTGCCCTACTTTAAGTCATCAGCTTTCCATATATGAAACCAAGAGTGGAAGGAGGATCAAAAACTAGCAACTCTCAGTGTAGACAGTTTCTAAAAGTTGCTCGGGATGAAAACACATGACAGTGTCACCAAACCCTTCTGCTCACTGAAGGCAGGTGCTTCATCAAAGCCTCTGAGTCCAAGTGGGATCCAGTGCACCAACTCCTTTCCACACATTGGTCCCACAAAGAACTGGTCAAAAAAATCCTAACAACTTCAAACACTACCACTGATTGATGCCCATTCCTTCCTGCTTCTCTAAAACCATTCCTCAGTGCACACAAGTCACAAACACATCCCAGGTTTCATAGAAAGATGTTGACACCAGCTACAGGGGTCTTCTCCAGTCATTTCACTGCCAAGAAGTCCTTCTCTTTAAGACTGTGCTACTAGGGAAGACTAAAGAAGGCACGATGTATTCTCACCAGCACACCTCTGCTGCTAGGTGTTCTCACTGGTACAAAAAGACATTGTAAATGCTTTTGCCTTGCTAGCTCCACTCACAGTCAGTAATAAACAGTGGGAAATCATGCTCAACAGCACAGCTTTCTAAATTATGACTATTCATTATAAATCACTTTTTACATGTTGCTTCAAACACTGTTTCTTAAGAATAAGATCCATCTGCAGTGAAATGCTTGGTGATTTTAATATGCAAACCTCCTACAGAGATGATGTCTCATTTTAATTATTGTTTCGGTTTAATGGGTTTTCATTAAATTAGAGGATGGAGCAATTACCAGGGTGAATAGCTAATGTTACAAAGGTAAGTTCCCATGACTATACAGCAAAAGCAGTTCTGCTAGAGAAGGTGGAAAAAACAGAGTAACTCAAAGCAAACTCTCCTTTTGCATGATGCAAAACTACCCTGGCAACAGTGTTCATCTATTGCTGTCATTTTGATATACACGTTTGTAAACTAATTTACAACTAGGGCTCTCCTAACAAAATTAATCTAGCATTTAAAATTGTATATATATTTCATTCCATAGCTTCATTCGGAAGCTATTGCAAACCCAATCCTGAAACTCCAGATACCAGGGACAGCAGAATTTTGAGTCATTAAAGAAATCAAACAGAGACTACTTATCAAATCACAGTTTCTCCCCAACCAATAATTTAGTTGATTTAGTGGATTAATGTCAGACTCTTCACTTCTCGAAAACTGGCCCAACTTGAGCACTAGCTAGAATGACCACACTCCTGTTAATTAAGTAGTTGTCAGAGAGTCTAAGTCCTTTGTTTGCTCTATCAGCATTTCAAACTGAACCACGGAAATTGAGTATTCTGGAACAAACAGAGCAGCAGATATTGCACAAGACATGGAAATGAATACGTGCCAAGAGAGAAGGTGGCCACCTACATTTCTCAAGCCCCGGCTGGCAAAATGTGCCCTAGGTGACAGGGAAAGCACAGTGGCAGAAGTAACTAAGCGTACATTGAGAAACTGCCCCTCTTGTGCTGCATATGGGCTTTATACCTCCAAGGACCTTACTTGTCTTTTCCACCCAAATGGACAGAATGGCCACAGAAAGCGCTGGAGTCACCTCTCCAGCAGCAGAAGGATGAGCAGCAGGTCTGGGCACACACACAGCTCCGGGACTGACACCATCTCCAAACCACTTGGCCATGATGGAGCAAAACCAGAGGAAGCCAAATGGCTTTGCAACAAGAGCCCTGCTGAGAACACCGGTGGTCACCTTGCTGAGGCCACACGTCACCTGTCACTCAAGGCAGCCTCTTTAATTTGTTTCAAACATTTTAAGGGGCTACCGAGCTCAGGCTCAAGTAGGCTCTGTTGTTTCCTCAAGGGACTGATGCTGACATCAAGACTACTTACAAACGGTTGATCCCTTAAATTAAATGCCTGCTAGAAACCCTCCTGAAGTTACACTACCACTAAAATCACATAATCCGCCCTTAAATTATGCAAGTTAATCAAATTACATGTGTTGTTAGTTAATTAGTTCAGGAGTCACTGATTATAACATCTTTTCCACTGTTTATCTCTATTGGATAAAGTACCGCATCACTGTGACTATAAAGATTGCTGTTTGCAAATTCGGAAAACAATAACATTTTAACAGAAAGAATATGGACACCACCAGCAACACTGTCATGTTTGAACACAGCCAGTGGTGATGTACGTAACTTTGGGAAATAGCAGTAATGGCTAAGAATTGTTACTGACATGTTGTCCATTTTGCAGGAGTACTGTCCACTTCAGGGATCTATTTTAAGAGTATATTAAACGCTAATGTTGTGCAAAATAATGAGCCCAAAAATACTGCTTCTGTTCTGGCCTCATGCAAAAAGAAGCTAAGCAAATTTTTCCTCCCCTTCTACAACACATTTTCAGGTATGCTCACAGTCACATACCCACAAAATTAGAAATTACTTTAAAAAATATATATACTGAACTTGACAAAACATGTTCTTCAGACACATTTGTTTAAAAGAAGCTTAAGATGGCACCAGAAGGTGAGTAGCATCTACAACCGAAAATGAGATATAGAAGCCAAGTTTCACAAATAACTACTAATTGTAGTTTGGATTTATTTCCTCCCACTATAACCCTGAGCGTGTTCGTAATCTAGAAACAAAATTTAAGCTTTTTCAATAGAGCATGCAGAGACTGATTCATTTGCATTTTTAAGGAATATGTAATAATTCCGATTTGTCATTTAGCACTCTTCCTTTTCACACGTAATAATAAATGCTGCTCATACTTTATGGCAACAGTATTAAAAATAAATAGTAATACCAAGTACTTCTGAAGTGCTTCGGTATTCCTAAGTTTAACATGAATATGACAGATAATGTCAACAAGTAACCCATAACCTGGATTTTCAAAGCAATTATAAGTACAAGATCCCACTGAAGCAGGAGAGAAGCTGAACGCCTAAATTATTTTGACTCTGTTGAAAATCCCAGTGTAACTTCAGCAAGACCACACAGAAATCAGAATTTGCCTCCCTGCTGAAAACTTGTATTCTTAAACACGTAAATCAAAACGCTAGCTTTAAATAGTTCATTAACAGGAAAGTTTCAGCAACACAGAAACCTCTGACTCAGGTTTGTCACTTGCAGAGAGAGGTTACAATGCCTAATGCTACTTATGGCAGCAAACAGACCTGGCTACACCTACACAAAGGTTTTAATTTCCAGTCCAGTAAAGCCTTTTATCACATGAATAATCCAAATAAGGAAAAGAAATTAGCCGTAAAGTTCAAAGCAAGCATGTGCTGAAGTGCTCTCCTGGTTCAAAAACTCCCAATGACTTGACACTAAATAGTTTTTTAATTACTTTTAAAGCATTTAGCTCATTTATTACTAAAAATCTTATGTTTTCTCTTTATTCTCTGTATATAATTTGTAGAAGCATTAAACAAATGTGTTTCATGAGCTAATTCTCCCTTCTGTTTTCTTTCCCTTAGAAAAAAATCACTTCCATGTTATTGCTAAAGCAAATTAAATCCTGAGTGTCTGTTTTATTTATTAACTGCATGATAATAACACGAGGCGTAATACATTTGTCAAAGCCCTTCTCTACTGAAGTATAATTTCTGCTGTCAGCCTCTTTACAATTATGTTTATATTCAATATTCTAGTTGTCTTTGTTTCTTGGAACACACATAAGCACACATTTATATATTCTCCCAAAATATGTATAAATTCTGTTTGTGAAGTGTTCCACACAACCCCCCAACAAAGAATCATAAATACAACTAACATACTTAGTCATTCCCTGCAAGTTTTATACAAATTATTTGAGGGATTTAAGAATTTTCAAAAATGTCACAATAATAACTGGTTTATCTTTTTACACCATAATTATGATTTGGAGCATTGCTTTTCTTATTTCACCCAAGCATGCCACAACTCATGAATAAAATATGACAACTTTGATAGCATCCATTGCTGTGGGTTCATCCGTAACAGCAAACGTGCTTGGGGTACTAAGCGCTCCCTTTTGCTCCATAAGCCTTTGTTTCTGAAAATAAGCTTTTATTTAAATAGAACTGCCACATGTGTCCCCCTTTTTTACATTTCTTGCCATTAGCAATAACACCAGCAATAATGTTGACTTTTTTTTTTAATGACTACATTTTGAAACAATTAGGATGGCATAAAGCTGGAAAGGGAGAATATCCAATCTCAAAGCTGGTACTCGCTAGACATCAAAAACATTAAAAGCACTGCCAGCATCAGAGAACAAAAGGCTAACACAGAGGACTGTGACTTTTAAATGTGTGGGCAATGATATTACAAAAAAGAACATTAATTTTGTTCTGGCTTCATAATTAATTACAATGAAGTAAAGGTAAACTTCCACCATTGCCCTAATACCATGACTGTAACTAATACTGCACAGGATCCTCCTACCACAACTTCTCAGTAGATTCCCTTAAAAGGAAGACTTGAGGTAAAGCGCAGTACGTAAGGCTTGCAAATCATTGGCATTTACCAAATCATTCTGCAAATATCATGTTTTAAGGCTGTGCTGGTTCATTTCCCAAGCAGCATGATGAACATCCGTTAAGACCTCCACAGACCAAGAAAAATCACGACACACACACACACAAACCCCACTTCTCCTCCCACACATCTTGGCTTTGTTATTTTCCCCAGTCCCCAAGAATAGGCTTTAAAATTTCAACATTGTTATGCATGATGAGCCAAAGCGAAAAGAGGGAAGCAGAGGCAGGTCTGAACACCATCTGTAGATAGTATTTCATCACAGAAGCAATGAGTATTTAACCTCCGAGATCTAGTTTTATACACGCGCTCTCAGAGCATCTTTGTTGCCTTCCAGTTTACAAAAGATAAATTAAAATGAAAAGGAAAAAGAGGGGGCACAACACAGAACTAAGCTTTAGAACACAAACTTGTCCACTTTAGAAACAAACAAACTTGTCCACTGTAGGTGTCTGTTCCCACTGATGCCAAATGGAAAACTCAGCTTTGGAGGGAGGAGTCACCCATGTGTGCAAGGGGAGGACACACTCAGTAAAATAATCCGTGCAGCTGCAGAGATCCTATAGTATTTTTTCCTATTTATAGCACAGAAGACCAACAGGAAACTCAGCTGTAACTATGTAAGAAATGTTATCACACGAGGAGGGAGGACATGGGACAGACTGCAATAAATGATGTTTTTGGAAGCCAAAACACCAGTGCTCAGCTACACTATTTACTGCTCCAAAATAGTGATTCACAGATCCCTGTTGTCAGAATTACAGAACCAACTTTGCTCTTTTAGCAGGTATGCAACCCCCATAACTACTAATTTAGATGAATGGTTTAGTGGACATCAGGTGCCAATAATAATATTTTCGTCCATTCTATTAAAAAAAAAAATCCAATGTTCTGCATTTTGTATCACTGAAAAGGCCACAGAAGCAAAGGCAATCACATGATACAACGCCGTGAACCAGCACAGCGTGACATGATTACTTCACACCATTTATGTGGCAAAAATGAAAAATAAGAGAAAAAAATGTCCCCCTCATGTCATTTATACACCCACACTGCAGGTGGCAAGATTAATCTAGAATTTGGCACAGAAGTGGGTTGAGGCCTCAAGTAGCATCTAATTTTTATTCTTGATAGGTAGTTCAAGCCAGCGGGGTTTTTCACCACAGGAAATGGTCCATGGCCAGCTCTTGCATTGGGTCTGATTATATCTGCCTTTGTGTACTTTCTAAAGGTACAAAATCTTTAAAAAAATATCATTGTACATGTTTAAATTTGTGTGATAGTAATTTCAAACAACACCACTTTTCAGACAGAAGATGTGGCTCTGTTTAGGAGTAATATAATCAAGTAGGATGAATGTAGATATTCTTATCAAATGGATATTAACACATTTCTACTAAAATTGTTTTGAAAATTAAGAGATCCCTCTTGGGGTCAAAAACAACCATAATGGGCCGCTTTGATTCATTGCCTATAGTGAGAACTCAATTCTCCAGTGTTGCTTTTCCCTCCCACTGTGTTTCAAACAGTTTTAACTCAGAAGCACCAAGTAACGCTCCGATTCTGCTTTCTTTTGCCCCAAAATCTGTCCAGTGACCCAGACCCGCAGCGTCAGGCGCGGGGACTTGACCTGAACTTGGGCAGGATTCGGCATCCAGAGATGCTCAGCGCCGTGCAGGGACTCACCTCAAGGCAGCACAACTCAAGTACTGATTCTGCTTCGCCAAAACTCTGACCAGCCCGTGTGCTATTTGATAAGATATTATAGAATTATATTCTTACTCCAGTTCAATAGCCGTTTACTGAAGAAGCAGCTAATAACACCTGATTATATGCAGTATGATACGACTTAAGAGTACCAGTTAGCCAAAATCCTTTGCAGGAAAAAGACAATGCTTGTTGTCTTTCTGTTCTGATGAAGATACAAGAAACTCAAACTGTTATTTTTTTATCTAAATTGATTTACTTTCATTGTAAGACCAAGATACTCACGCGGTTTGGAAGCAAGCTACGCTTACTGGCAGTATCAGAAACTAATTTCTGCATCCCCCTCTGCCCACTGAAGAGCAGAAGCCTTTTATTTTATTTCTGCTTATCTTCATTACAGAACTTTGTCAACAGGTTGCCAAAAGCATTCGAGGCTTTCAGCATACTACAGGAATACTGAAGTGCTTATCCCTCTTCCCCTCTGTACTTACCACCCTGGCAATGAAGACAGACAAGCAGCACAATTATTGTCTCCCAGGAAAGCAAAAATAACTGCCAAGGACAGAAGCAATGTGTGCTCAGAATCCTTTCCTCATCATTACAGACATGATGGGAAACCCAAAAAATGTCAAGTAACAGAAGGCTGCATGTCAACATTCACGATGGAAAGAAAAAAGAAAGAGAAGTAGAAGTCGGTCACTGTCATTTAATATGACTACATTTCTATTTTAGTCTATACTTTGGGTGGAGTAGTGGTGTTTTAACAAAAGTATATGGAGCAAGAAGCTCCGCAAGGATTTACAAGTTATACCTTCATATCAATATGCTGGATAAATTTTACTCCTAGATGGGTTTCCAACATAAGTCAAATATTAAACAGGAGTGGAAACAGCCAGCACTGGATGGGTATATATGAGTGTTTTAAAACCTACTTCTGGGAACTGACAATGTTAACAGTAGTTTATGTATCTTTAGAGCCTCAAAGCATTGTTCAATAATTATGTCTCAAGTGATCTTTAATTTCCCCCATTGGAGATTATTCATCTCACTCATCCCCTCCTAGCTCATTGTATTCCAACTCCAGATCATTCCTCTGGTCTGAAAACGGTCAGGTTTACAAATGAAATAAACAAACAAAAAAACCCACAACACGCCACCCTTAGCCTAATGATTTCATTGCAAAAAACATATATACAAAACATATAAAAAATATGTATATAAAACACATTAAAACATTAGCTATATTAAAAGAGAAAAAAAGCAGTTAGACATGTTATGGTTAAAGTCTCACAGGTAAACCTTGCTCGACCCTCCAGGTTCCAACATCTTTCTTACACCAGCTTTCCAAAGGGCCCCTGTCTCAGTCGGTGCACAAAGCAAAGAACAAAGAGCAAAAAAATACCTATTTAACAAACAAGGGTCTGAACTTTTGCTTTATTTTTATTGTTCAAGGCTCACCCTGAACAGCAGATCTGCCATATTCAAATCCTTCTCTCAAAACAGAACAGACCACAACCAAGTTAATTATTCCAGAACGGTATGTGAGACCTCTGCAAAAATTAATGAATTCTTTTCACACCACTGTTGTTAGAGGAAAGGGCACTAGTACCTCAACTTCACAGATGAGCCACCTGAGCACAGCAAAAATAAGGTTCTAAATCACTAATGAAAAAAGCACATTATCCAGGTTGCATCCTTCAAAAACATTTGTTAAAAATTAGCACACATCACAGATATTTCACTAGTGCCCCATAGGCAACATGGGGCAAAACCCCAAATTTAGCCCACCCTTGTGGAAACTGGCACAGACCTGCACCACACGGCAGGTAATAGGGAAAAAACTCTCTTTAAAAATAATAATAATAAAGTTCACAAGTTTGAGGAGCCTGCAGAGTTTCCATGAAGAAACACCTGTTTGGCACCTCTGTGAGGAGAGGTGGGAGCTGGTGACACCTCAGGAAAAGCATCTTTTAAAAGGGAAAAATAAACTAATCAGGCTGGAAAAAAAACAACAAGTGAGCAGCTGTGCAAGCGCTCAGCTGAGAGCACAGGAGGGTGGTGGGCAATATTTAGTAAAAAATACATTTTAAAAGAAATAAATGTTCCTTTCATTTCCAAGAGCGTAAGGGTCATCGCCTGCTTTGCCAAGGGCATGGTGGAGCGGGACGCCAGCACCAAGGTGTGCCCAGAGGTTCTGCACCACTGCCACCCCTAAACCTCCCACCAAAATGGGGTATTCGGATACCATAGGGCATGGAAAATGTACTACGGCTACCCTCTTTTACAAAAGCTAAAGGTAGTACAAAGATTTCCAGCCACCCATGTTGCACCCTCCTAATTTTTCTGCTACGGTGAGACTTCTGCTCTGTAAAAACGATACTGCTTATACTTAACATTTGCTATAAACATACCAGGAGAGATCACACAGAAGGCAACGATTCTCATTGCATTATCTCATGTTAAGAGGGACCAATGCCTGGAACTCTAAAAATTAAAGTTTATCTCTGCTACTCACCGCAGACCTCCCTGCTGTCCACCCCAGGAAGAGTAATTGCAAGTTTCCTCCTCCAGCCCTTATCTGCTGCCTTGAGTTTGGCTCTGCAGCTCGCACACCCCACACATTACACTAAGCTTTAACACTTGAAGTAGATTAAAACCTCAGCTGTTGCACGCAGGTCACCAAGACTCGGGTGAGATGTTCACGAAGGCAGTGGCCAACTCACCTTTGAATTTACTGAGCGCACCTCGGTGCTGAGCTGCTGCCCCACAGCTGGGGTGTAAAAGTGTATCCTGAAGACCATCCCAGCAGAAGCGCACTTAAAATTCCTGATATAAAGGGTATAGGGCCAGTCCTGACAACAACATCAAACCCCTTAGGACTTTGTACCGCAAAAGCTGGCTTTTAGGACTCGGATTCCTAGAATGGGATCTGGAAACACCTCTGCTCTGTAAGCAAGGAATTAGCAAGTCAAGGAGGAAGGCGTCTAAGAAAACAAAAAAATCAGGATCCATAACACACTGAGAGAAGACACCATCATCTATAAGCTCAAATGAGTCTGCTGGGAGGTACCTCTACCTCCCTTGGGACTGCAGCTTTGCTCTCTCCTGCCCTGAAGCAGGACAGCCCTTTTGTTTCAGGAACTCAACAAGAACCATTCTTTTCTCACAAAATCGTTGCCTTTCTCTGTGCAGATACTCATTATTCTTTCACCTCTCATGTTGGAGCTACGACTGTGCAGAAAAGAACTCAGCAGTCACTGGTATGAAGTGGGAAGAAGGACCAAACTCTGTGCTGTGGGGCAGGAGTTTCACTTATAAATCCAGTGGTTGCTTAATGCAAGTAAAGGAACAGTCAAGGAAGAAGGGACTACATATAGGTTGACTTTTAAAAGTACTTGCTGGTTTATTTTCCTGCATGCTATCCATTATAAAAAGCCATTCCTAATTTAAAAATTAAGTTGAAAAATACTGCCAGATTGCTAGGAAAAGCAGCAGCAAAGCATTAATAAACTTATTGGGGGAACTGCTTTATAAGCAAAGGCTTCGAGCCTCTGTTAGTTCAAAAGAGATTTTGAGAGAAGAAGAATTAAAAAGAAGTGGGCATGGCTGACAGGTTGTAAAGGTATAAATTTTTACTTCCCCAATGAGAACTGAGCACAGAATAAAAGTCAGACTGGTTAAGGTAATCAGATAACGTAATAGCTAGGCTAAACTTTGGGCTCAGTGTAGTTAAAAACAGGACAACCAGTTAAGCACCTCCTCTTGCCTTATTTATAGTGAAAGCCTTTCTCTGCCACAGAACTCAAGATCCTGCTGAGCTTTCCACTTACATAGCCAAAATAAGCCCTGCTTCCCTGCTATCTGAAACAGAACAGGACTGAGCTCCACTAAGCCAGACATGGCTCAGTGTTTCTTAATGTACTACAAGTTTGTATTATAAACCCACTCTAGGATTTTCAGTATAATTTTGTCATGTTTGTAAGATTCCATTTACAGATGTCTTTCATGCAACGTTCGTAAGATGTTATTGTAATACATTAGGCGGATGATCAATATTTTCAATACACTTCTCTGAATTAAATCACCTACCTGCCCTCAGAACTGTTTCCTTGAATTCTTTGGACTCTTGGTTGGAGGAAAGGAGATGTGGGGTCAGACACCAGGATCTTGGATGCCCCATTCCCCAAAAGCACTCTAGTCAAGAATCCACTCGCTCTCATTTGTCTCTTCGTGCTAAAACAACCCATCTGGACGCAAAGCCTATTTACCCCGCTCTCATTTGTATAAATAAACAAAAGGTAAGTAATTAAGACACCATAATCTTAGGAATCTGGAGTGTCAGGATGTTTGCAGAATTGTGAATTAGACGTCTACATGTCATCTAATTCACACTCTCAGCGTTTATGCCGCTTTTTGGGTTCCCTTATCTCCGTTTCAGAGAGAATGGAATAGAAACACACAAATAATAAAACTGATCAATCAAAAAATCCAGCTGAAATGTTCTAATAATCAAAGTCCATGCCCAACAGGACCACTCAGATAACAACACTTAATTATAGGTTTCTATGCTTTTCTGAATTAGGAGCAGATTTGCTCACTCAAAGGCAACCCACATCTCTCAATTCCCACTTTGGCTCTATCATGCTGTCACAAAATTGAGTCACACAACTGAGTTGAATTTGTTTCTTTGCCTGTAAAGCCACTGCTCACAGAAATCTGAGTTTCAGCTCTTGCTACCAATATCATTATAAAATCAGAATACATAACTGGCTTCACTGAGGTTGTGTTGGACTGAAATTGCTACCTCTTCAGGGAAAAAGAGTCCTTCTACATTTTCTCTGGGATAAATCAAATCATGACCTCATTCCCCAGAAACTTTGTAACAAATAGTATGCCATTTACTATAGGAGAGTCAACATCACTGATCAAAAATCTAATTAAAAATAATAGTTTATTTTGTGCATAACTTCCCATCACCTCACTCCTTCCTTTTTTTTTTGTCTATAAATGCAACCTAAACAATGCCCAAAATTTTAAAAACTTTCCATTTCAAAGAGAAAAAGAATCTCACTTAGGAAAAACAATCATTTTTTTCACTAGAGCAGCACACATAACTGTCTGAGTTGGGGAAAAATTACCATTTCTCTACCTCAAACATGTAGACTTCCAGAGGCACACAAAGGAACACTCGCAGTTTGAACAGCTCTAGTAAAGCCATAAATACATCTTACAAGACAGAAAATGATCCGCGGGGAAACCTTTGTGGAAGCGCAGAGCCCTGTTACGTTGCTGTAAGGACACTGCCAAAGGCACGGGCAAAACTGTCCCTATGAAACCCAACACCAACTCAAACTCTTCTTCTCTTTTCCTAAACTAGGAAATCCTCAGTGGTGAAGGGGCAAGAGTGAAGTCGTCTTCTAAGGTAGCTCCATGCTCAGCAATAAGCCTGCACGGTGACAAAGGTCCTTCCGTCCCTGCCCAGCGAGGCACAGCGTGCATCAACTACTCATGGTAAGAACTCGTCTAAGCAAAGCTTCGCTGAAAGGATCCTATCTCAAAACCTAGAAGAGCTGGTCCAAGAGGATACAGTAATTTTAAAGCTAAGCACTAAGCACTAACTTCCAGTCTCTTCTCTCCTCTGGGAGCATCATGTTGGCTGCTTGAATCTCTGTTAGATGTAGCAGTTGCCCATTCATTGCCCCGAGTTCTATATCGGTTTTACACTATGGCAGGATAAAAATCAAGCCTTTATCTCCTGGTTCCAGCCAAAGGACCTGGCACACAGCCAGACTGTAGTTGGAAAGTAAGTAACCTCTGTTAGTAAAACTCGTACAGCTGCCAACACACTGCTGACATTTAACAAGTAACAGATATGAACAAGAAGGGAAGCAGCCAACGAAGCAGCCTTGGATTTCCATCCCATCAGACAGCAGCAGCAAAAGACCCATCGCAGACCTTTCCCAGGATAGAGTAATAGACCAAACGTCTCCAGTTTTCTCCCAGCCCAAGGGCTGATGAGCTTAACTGAAGCCAATAATTTTCCCAAGCCATCTTCCAAGAAGTTTCATACTAGAGGTGATATCCAAGCACAGGGCTATTCCTGTGTGCATTTGCAAGAACAACTTCTATCATGGGAATTAAAATAATAATAATAATAATAATAATAATAATAATAATAATAAAAACAACAACAACAACTAATCACAGACTTCAAATTGTTTACCCACTTCATACAGTGAATTTCTGTTCAGTGCTTCCCACAAACATCTTCCAATTTATCTACTTGTGTGAACTTTACAAGCTCTATCTTTTTTACGCTCATCTTCTCCAAGTTTGTAAACTATAGGTGGGGTCCCCAAAGGCAAAAAGAACTGAACATCCATAACATCTTCACCATTAGCCTTTCAAAGCTCCTTTCAGTATCAATGGTTTCAATCAGTGAGCCGAAAAACACATCTTGGTCTTCCTCCCTGCAGCGCTGACCACCAGCATGTGAAGACTCAGCATCACTGCTCATCAGTGCGGTTGTGACTAACTGCACAGAATGGCAATTGGAAATACTAACATATTTTAAGTCACTTAGGCCAATGCAGGTTTCTAAGGAAATTGTCCGTAACAGACAAACCCGGATTTGTGGTATTGGAAGAAAAACAATTTGTATCTTTAAATGTATAAATTAATGGACATTAATCTGGGAACAAGTGAAAACTATGCTACTCAATGTAGCACAAAAGATTGGAAATACAACTAATCAATTCTCAGAAAGTCTCCAGAAGCCTCACTGCTCTTGCTCCTACACTGGCCTTGGCCAGGTAAAGAATAAACTAAGATTATGGACCTGATACTCTTATTACTTACAGTAAAGTCAGTTAGCATTGCAGATCCAGAACTAAAGCCAAATGAGATTGTAGTAATTTGCTTCTAAAAACAGCTACAGAGGACAGATACCAAAACCACTACCAAGCACACTTCAACACAGAGTAAAGCACAGTAAAGGAAAAACATGGGAGGTTTCCACAATAAAAATGTTCCTAACTGTGCTTTAATGTGCATGTTAATCTCAACTGATATAAATGTCTTTCTTGCCCAACAAGCATATTGTAACAAATCAGTGCTTCCACCCCGTAGGACATAGTGTCACAATCTGGACTTAAATCCCTGGTAAGACTTGTTAATTCATCCAGAATTTCACTCACTTTAAAAAATATATATAAATAAAAGAATTAAAACACTTCACAAGCATTATATTAGTATACTGAATGAAAAAAAAGAAATCCAAGTGACTTGTTCTGTACCTGGTACTCAGCTTGGACAGTTCAATGCAATACTGTTCAATTTTCTCACTTCAACAGTTTTGACAAACTGATGGAAGACTTGCTACATGTTACCAATCAGTGTCAACACATTAAATACTTTGTCACAGTCCCACTGCTTCAGCTGTGCCTCTGCATGTATACAATCACATCATACACAGGAATACAACTGCGCCTTGCAACTGCTTTGATGTATTTAGTTACAAATAAATATAAATATTGGGCAGTGTTGAAAACCTATCCAAACAAACTTCCCTAAAGATCTCTAACCTCAAGTGCTTCACGGCACACTAAAAAAATGCCATATGTATTTCAGGAAAGTAACTAAGACTATTTCCAAAACATAAAAATGAAATTAAGCGACAATCAAGTAAGACCAGCAGTACAGGGAACCAGTTAGGCAGCAAAGCTCTTAGGAGCTCTTGCAGGCAGACGTGAGATGAGAGAAATGAGGATGCTCATCTTACCTTGGAATAAAAATGCTTTGCTGGCATTGTGTAGTCCCAACACTTGTGTCACCCCAAGGGTTGTATTCACAAGATCCAGTTCTGTGATTACATCAATTTGTAAGTCAGGATCCATTCCAAATCCTACAGCTGTTGGAGGCACAGAGAAAGAGAGACACAGCGTTAGATCAATTTTTATTTCAAATCAGGTAATGAAAAGAAGGGAGGAGAGTATCTAGTGCAGACATTTCTAGTACCTTCACACTCACACATTGTATACAGTAATTACTTATACGACAGCACCTCTGCTGCAGAAAAGATAGATATTCTTTTCCAGTTCTTTCAATTAAACTGTTTTCTTTCCACAGATCTTGCTACACACAAGTTAAAACATTCTGAAACTGATACATTAATCCAGTATCTTCATAAGGCTACAGAGTAATAAATAAATAAAAGCATAACCACCTATGCAAAAAGATGAAAGAGATTTGCAGCATTCACCTATTGGCTACACGATTTCCAGGGAGACGTGAGGACTGAAAATTCTTCTCACATTTCAGACCTTGCTCTGACTAACAGATCCTGGTCTAAACATAATCTGTTTTCCCAACCGGTCAAAATGACCCAGGGGGAAATACGCTAGCAGGGCAAAGGATGCCACCCAGTAATCCAAGAGCCCTGGGTGACTCGCGGAACTGATTTTTCTTTGGAAGCGCACCTCTGTATTTCAGCACAGCCGGTGCCTGTGCAGTGTGCCAAAACCTACCGACAAATAGCAGACATTCGTTCACCTGAACCAGCAGGAGCACCTGCTGGAGGAGCACAAATCTAAACCTAAAATTTAGAAATGGTTTATGCCCGGGAAAAGACTGGGCACTCCTTGAACTAGTAGGGACCTCATGGGATTGACAAGAGACACACACACATTCAAGCAGTTTGAAGTTGTTCTGTTCAAAAGTTCAGGGCAACTCGACGGTTATGGCACACCAAGTTAATTAAACATATCTC